>NW_026972512.1:0-88866 GCF_036711695.1 Zophobas morio | reverse complement strand
AACGAAACCATCAAATTTTAGCTAGAAACTGTATTTTTGTCGATTTTTATTGAATTTGAACTATATTTCAATGTTTTTTGATGGTTCTGAGCCACCAAACACACTTAAAGCATGCAGAATCGACTCAGAATAGGAAAAGGAGACGTTTAGGTCAATTTTGTGCATTCTGGCGTTCGTAGATACAAGAAAACTGTTAAAATTCTTCAGAAACGTCACTTTTGAAGTGTTTTCTTGTACTTTTAAGCCACTCAGATACCCTACGGGCTCGGAAAGTGCAACGAAACCATCAAATTTTAGCTAGAAACTGTATTTTTGTCGATTTTTATTGAATTTGAACTATATTTCAACGTTTTTTGATGGTTCTGAGCCACCAAACACACTTAAAGCATGCAGAATCGACTCAGAATAGGAAAAGGAGACGTTTAGGTCAATTTTATGCATTCTGGCGTTCGTAGATACAAGAAAACTGTTAAAATTCTTCAGAAACGTCACTTTTGAAGTGTTTTCTTGTACTTTTAAGCCACTCAGATACCCTACGGGCTCGGAAAGTGCAACGAAACCATCAAATTTTAGCTAGAAACTGTATTTTTGTCGATTTTTATTGAATTTGAACACTATTTCAATGTTTTTTGATGGTTCTGAGCCACCAAACACACTTAAAGCATGCAGAATCGACTCAGAATAGGAAAAGGAGACGTTTAGGTCAATTTTATGCATTCTGGCGTTCGTAGATACAAGAAAACTGTTAAAATTCTTCAGAAACGTCACTTTTGAAGTGTTTTCTTGTACTTTTAAGCCACTCAGATACCCTACGGGCTCGGAAAGTGCAACGAAACCATCAAATTTTAGCTAGAAACTGTATTTTTGTCGATTTTTATTGAATTTGAACTATATTTCAACGTTTTTTGATGGTTCTGAGCCACCAAACACACTTAAAGCATGCAGAATCGACTCAGAATAGGAAAAGGAGACGTTTAGGTCAAATTTATGCATTCTGGCGTTCGTAGATACAAGAAAACTGTTACAATTCTTCAGAAACGTCACTTTTGAAGTGTTTTCTTGTAATTTTAAGCCACTCAGATACCCTACGGGCTCGGAAAGTGCAACGAAACCATCAAATTTTAGCTAGAAACTGTATTTTTGTCGATTTTTATTGAATTTGAACTATATTTCAACGTTTTTTGATGGTTCTGAGCCACCAAACACACTTAAAGCATGCAGAATCGACTCAGAATAGGAAAAGGAGACGTTTAGGTCAATTTTATGCATTCTGGCGTTCGTAGATACAAGAAAACTGTTAAAATTCTTCAGAAACGTCACTTTTGAAGTGTTTTCTTGTACTTTTAAGCCACTCAGATACCCTACGGGCTCGGAAAGTGCAACGAAACCATCAAATTTTAGCTAGAAACTGTATTTTTGTCGATTTTTATTGAATTTGAACTATATTTCAATGTTTTTTGATGGTTCTGAGCCACCAAACACACTTAAAGCATGCAGAATCGACTCAGAATAGGAAAAGGAGACGTTTAGGTCAATTTAATGCATTCTGGCGTTCGTAGATACAAGAAAACTGTTAAAATTCTTCAGAAACGTCACTTTTGAAGTGTTTTCTTGTACTTTTAAGCCACTCAGATACCCTACGGGCTCGGAAAGTGCAACGAAACCATCAAATTTTAGCTAGAAACTGTATTTTTGTCGATTTTTATTGAATTTGAACTATATTTCAACGTTTTTTGATGGTTCTGAGCCACCAAACACACTTAAAGCATGCAGAATCGACTCAGAATAGGAAAAGGAGACGTTTAGGTCAATTTTATGCATTCTGGCGTTCGTAGATACAAGAAAACTGTTAAAATTCTTCAGAAACGTCACTTTTGAAGTGTTTTCTTGTACTTTTAAGCCACTCAGATACCCTACGGGCTCGGAAAGTGCAACGAAACCATCAAATTTTAGCTAGAAACTGTATTTTTGTCGATTTTTATTGAATTTGAACTATATTTCAACGTTTTTTGATGGTTCTGAGCCACCAAACACACTTAAAGCATGCAGAATCGACTCAGAATAGGAAAAGGAGACGTTTAGGTCAATTTTATGCATTCTGGCGTTCGTAGATACAAGAAAACTGTTAAAATTCTTCAGAAACGTCACTTTTGAAGTGTTTTCTTGTAATTTTAAGCCACTCAGATACCCTACGGGCTCGGAAAGTGCAACGAAACCATCAAATTTTAGCTAGAAACTGTATTTTTGTCGATTTTTATTGAATTTGAACTATATTTCAACGTTTTTTGATGGTTCTGAGCCACCAAACACACTTAAAGCATGCAGAATCGACTCAGAATAGGAAAAGGAGATGTTTAGGTCAATTTTATGCATTCTGGCGTTCGTAGATACAAGAAAACTGTTAAAATTCTTCAGAAACGTCACTTTGGAAGTGTTTTCTTGTACTTTTAAGCCACTCAGATACCCTACGGGCTCGGAAAGTGCAACGAAACCATCAAATTTTAGCTAGAAACTGTATTTTTGTCGATTTTTATTGAATTTGAACTATATTTCAACGTTTTTTGATGGTTCTGAGCCACCAAACACACTTAAAGCATGCAGAATCGACTCAGAATAGGAAAAGGAGACGTTTAGGTCAATTTTATGCATTCTGGCGTTCGTAGATACAAGAAAACTGTTCAAATTCTTCAGAAACGTCACTTTTGAAGTGTTTTCTTGTACTTTTAAGCCACTCAGATACCCTACGGGCTCGGAAAGTGCAACGAAACCATCAAATTTTAGCTAGAAACTGTATTTTTGTCGATTTTTATTGAATTTGAACAATATTTCAACGTTTTTTGATGGTTCTGAGCCACCAAACACACTTAAAGCATGCAGAATCGACTCAGAATAGGAAAAGGAGACGTTTAGGTCAATTTTATGCATTCTGGCGTTCGTAGACACAAGAAAACTGTTAAAATTCTTCAGAAACGTCACTTTTGAAGTGTTTTCTTGTACTTTTAAGCCACTCAGATACCCTACGGGCTCGGAAAGTGCAACGAAACCATCAAATTTTAGCTAGAAACTGTATTTTTGTCCATTTTTATTGAATTTGAACTATATTTCAACGTTTTTTGATGGTTCTGAGCCACCAAACACACTTAAAGCATGCAGAATCGACTCAGAATAGGAAAAGGAGACGTTTAGGTCAATTTTATGCATTCTGGCGTTCGTAGATACAAGAAAACTGTTAAAATTCTTCAGAAACGTCACTTTTGAAGTGTTTTCTTGTACTTTTAAGCCACTCAGATACCCTACGGGCTCGGAAAGTGCAACGAAACCATCAAATTTTAGCTAGAAACTGTATTTTTGTCGATTTTTATTGAATTTGAACTATATTTCAACGTTTTTTGATGGTTCTGAGCCACCAAACACACTTAAAGCATGCAGAATCGACTCAGAATAGGAAAAGGAGACGTTTAGGTCAATTTTATGCATTCTGGCGTTCGTAGATACAAGAAAACTGTTAAAATTCTTCAGAAACGTCACTTTTGAAGTGTTTTCTTGTACTTTTAAGCCACTCAGATACCCTACGGGCTCGGAAAGTGCAACGAAACCATCAAATTTTAGCTAGAAACTGTATTTTTGTGGATTTTTATTGAATTTGAACTATATTTCAACGTTTTTTGATGGTTCTGAGCCACCAAACACACTTAAAGCATGCAGAATCGACTCAGAATAGGAAAAGGAGACGTTTAGGTCAATTTTATGCATTCTGGCGTTCGTAGATACAAGAAAACTGTTAAAATTCTTCAGAAACGTCACTTTTGAAGTGTTTTCTTGTACTTTTAAGCCACTCAGATACCCTACGGGCTCGGAAAGTGCAACGAAACCATCAAATTTTAGCTAGAAACTGTATTTTTGTCGATTTTTATTGAATTTGAACTATATTTCAACGTTTTTTGATGGTTCTGAGCCACCAAACACACTTAAAGCATGCAGAATCGACTCAGAATAGGAAAAGGAGACGTTTAGGTCAATTTTATGCATTCTGGCGTTCGTAGATACAAGAAAACTGTTAAAATTCTTCAGAAACGTCACTTTTGAAGTGTTTTCTTGTAATTTTAAGCCACTCAGATACCCTACGGGCTCGGAAAGTGCAACGAAACCATCAAATTTTAGCTAGAAACTGTATTTTTGTCGATTTTTATTGAATTTGAACTATATTTCAACGTTTTTTGATGGTTCTGAGCCACCAAACACACTTAAAGCATGCAGAATCGACTCAGAATAGGAAAAGGAGATGTTTAGGTCAATTTTATGCATTCTGGCGTTCGTAGATACAAGAAAACTGTTAAAATTCTTCAGAAACGTCACTTTGGAAGTGTTTTCTTGTACTTTTAAGCCACTCAGATACCCTACGGGCTCGGAAAGTGCAACGAAACCATCAAATTTTAGCTAGAAACTGTATTTTTGTCGATTTTTATTGAATTTGAACTATATTTCAACGTTTTTTGATGGTTCTGAGCCACCAAACACACTTAAAGCATGCAGAATCGACTCAGAATAGGAAAAGGAGACGTTTAGGTCAATTTTATGCATTCTGGCGTTCGTAGATACAAGAAAACTGTTAAAATTCTTCAGAAACGTCACTTTTGAAGTGTTTTCTTGTACTTTTAAGCCACTCAGATACCCTACGGGCTCGGAAAGTGCAACGAAACCATCAAATTTTAGCTAGAAACTGTATTTTTGTCGATTTTTATTGAATTTGAACAATATTTCAACGTTTTTTGATGGTTCTGAGCCACCAAACACACTTAAAGCATGCAGAATCGACTCAGAATAGGAAAAGGAGACGTTTAGGTCAATTTTATGCATTCTGGCGTTCGTAGATACAAGAAAACTGTTAAAATTCTTCAGAAACGTCACTTTTGAAGTGTTTTCTTGTACTTTTAAGCCACTCAGATACCCTACGGGCTCGGAAAGTGCAACGAAACCATCAAATTTTAGCTAGAAACTGTATTTTTGTCGATTTTTATTGAATTTGAACTATATTTCAACGTTTTTTGATGGTTCTGAGCCACCAAACACACTTAAAGCATGCAGAATCGACTCAGAATAGGAAAAGGAGACGTTTAGGTCAATTTTATGCATTCTGGCGTTCGTAGATACAAGAAAACTGTTAAAATTCTTCAGAAACGTCACTTTTGAAGTGTTTTCTTGTACTTTTAAGCCACTCAGATACCCTACGGGCTCGGAAAGTGCAACGAAACCATCAAATTTTAGCTAGAAACTGTATTTTTGTCGATTTTTATTGAATTTGAACTATATTTCAAAGTTTTTTGATGGTTCTGAGCCACCAAACACACTTAAAGCATGCAGAATCGACTCAGAATAGGAAAAGGAGACGTTTAGGTCAATTTTATGCATTCTGGCGTTCGTAGATACAAGAAAACTGTTAAAATTCTTCAGAAACGTCACTTTTGAAGTGTTTTCTTGTACTTTTAAGCCATTCAGATACCCTACGGGCTCGGAAAGTGCAACGAAACCATCAAATTTTAGCTAGAAACTGTATTTTTGTCGATTTTTATTGAATTTGAACTATATTTCAACGTTTTTTGATGGTTCTGAGCCACCAAACACACTTAAAGCATGCAGAATCGACTCAGAATAGGAAAAGGAGACGTTTAGGTCAATTTTATGCATTCTGGCGTTCGTAGATACAAGAAAACTGTTAAAATTATTCAGAAACGTCACTTTGGAAGTGTTTTCTTGTACTTTTAAGCCACTCAGATACCCTACGGGCTCGGAAAGTGCAACGAAACCATCAAATTTTAGCTAGAAACTGTATTTTTGTCGATTTTTATTGAATTTGAACTATATTTCAACGTTTTTTGATGGTTCTGAGCCACCAAACACACTTAAAGCATGCAGAATCGACTCAGAATAGGAAAAGGAGACGTTGAGGTCAATTTTATGCATTCTGGCGTTCGTAGATACAAGAAAACTGTTAAAATTCTTCAGAAATGTCACTTTTGAAGTGTTTTCTTGTACTTTTAAGCCACTCAGATACCCTACGGGCTCGGAAAGTGCAACGAAACCATCAAATTTTAGCTAGAAACTGTATTTTTGTCGATTTTTATTGAATTTGAACTATATTTCAACGTTTTTTGATGGTTCTGAGCCACCAAACACACTTAAAGCATGCAGAATCGACTCAGAATAGGAAAAGGAGACGTTTAGGTCAATTTTATGCATTCTGGCGTTCGTAGATACAAGAAAACTGTTAAAATTCTTCAGAAACGTCACTTTTGAAGTGTTTTCTTGTACTTTTAAGCCACTCAGATACCCTACGGGCTCGGAAAGTGCAACGAAACCATCAAATTTTAGCTAGAAACTGTATTTTTGTCGATTTTTATTGAATTTGAACTATATTTCAACGTTTTTTGATGGTTCTGAGCCACCAAACACACTTAAAGCATGCAGAATCGACTCAGAATAGGAAAAGGAGACGTTTAGGTCAATTTTATGCATTCTGGCGTTCGTAGATACAAGAAAACTGTTAAAATTCTTCAGAAACGTCACTTTTGAAGTGTTTTCTTGTACTTTTAAGCCACTCAGATACCCTACGGGCTCGGAAAGTGCAACGAAACCATCAAATTTTAGCTAGAAACTGTATTTTTTGTCGATTTTTATTGAATTTGAACAATATTTCAACGTTTTTTGATGGTTCTGAGCCACCAAACACACTTAAAGCATGCAGAATCGACTCAGAATAGGAAAAGGAGATGTTTAGGTCAATTTTATGCATTCTGGCGTTCGTAGATACAAGAAAACTGTTAAAATTCTTCAGAAACGTCACTTTTGAAGTGTTTTCTTGTACTTTTAAGCCACTCAGATACCCTACGGGCTCGGAAAGTGCAACGAAACCATCAAATTTTAGCTAGAAACTGTATTTTTGTCGATTTTTATTGAATTTGAACTATATTTCAACGTTTTTTGATGGTTCTGAGCCACCAAACACACTTAAAGCATGCAGAATCGACTCAGAATAGGAAAAGGAGACGTTTAGGTCAATTTTATGCATTCTGGCGTTCGTAGATACAAGAAAACTGTTAAAATTCTTCAGAAACGTCACTTTTGAAGTGTTTTCTTGTACTTTTAAGCCACTCAGATACCCTACGGGCTCGGAAAGTGCAACGAAACCATCAAATTTTAGCTAGAAACTGTATTTTTGTCGATTTTTATTGAATTTGAACTATATTTCAACGTTTTTTGATGGTTCTGAGCCACCAAACACACTTAAAGCATGCAGAATCGACTCAGAATAGGAAAAGGAGACGTTTAGGTCAATTTTATGCATTCTGGCGTTCGTAGATACAAGAAAACTGTTAAAATTCTTCAGAAACGTCACTTTTGAAGTGTTTTCTTTTACTTTTAAGCCACTCAGATACCCTACGGGCTCGGAAAGTGCAACGAAACCATCAAATTTTAGCTAGAAACTGTATTTTTGTCGATTTTTATTGAATTTGAACTATATTTCAACGTTTTTTGATGGTTCTGAGCCACCAAACACACTTAAAGCATGCAGAATCGACTCAGAATAGGAAAAGGAGACATTTAGGTCAATTTTATGCATTCTGGCGTTCGTAGATACAAGAAAACTGTTAAAATTCTCCAGAAACGTCACTTTTGAAGTGTTTTCTTGTACTTTTAAGCCACTCAGATACCCTACGGGCTCGGAAAGTGCAACGAAACCATCAAATTTTAGCTAGAAACTGTATTTTTGTCGATTTTTATTGAATTTGAACTATATTTCAACGTTTTTTGATGGTTCTGAGCCACCAAACACACTTAAAGCATGCAGAATCGACTTAGAATAGGAAAAGGAGACGTTTAGGTCAATTTTATGCATTCTGGCGTTCGTAGATACAAGAAAACTGTTAAAATTCTTCAGAAACGTCACTTTTGAAGTGTTTTCTTGTACTTTTAAGCCACTCAGAAACCCTACGGGCTCGGAAAGTGCAACGAAACCATCAAATTTTAGCTAGAAACTGTATTTTTGTCGATTTTTATTGAATTTGAACTATATTTCAACGTTTTTTGATGGTTCTGAGCCACCAAACACACTTAAAGCATGCAGAATCGACTCAGAATAGGAAAAGGAGACGTTTAGGTCAATTTTATGCATTCTGGCGTTCGTAGATACAAGAAAACTGTTAAAATTCTTCAGAAACGTCACTTTTGAAGTGTTTTCTTGTACTTTTAAGCCACTCAGATACCCTACGGGCTCGGAAAGTGCAACGAAACCATCAAATTTTAGCTAGAAACTGTATTTTTGTCGATTTTTATTGAATTTGAACTATATTTCAACGTTTTTTGATGGTTCTGAGCCACCAAACACACTTAAAGCATGCAGAATCGACTCAGAATAGGAAAAGGAGACGTTTAGGTCAATTTTATGCATTCTGGCGTTCGTAGATACAAGAAAACTGTTAAAATTCTTCAGAAACGTCACTTTTGAAGTGTTTTCTTGTACTTTTAAGCCACTCAGATACCCTACGGGCTCGGAAAGTGCAACGAAACCATCAAATTTTAGCTAGAAACTGTATTTTTGTCGATTTTTATTGAATTTGAACTATATTTCAACGTTTTTTGATGGTTCTGAGCCACCAAACACACTTAAAGCATGCAGAATCGACTCAGAATAGGAAAAGGAGACGTTTAGGTCAATTTTATGCATTCTGGCGTTCGTAGATACAAGAAAACTGTTAAAATTCTTCAGAAACGTCACTTTTGAAGTGTTTTCTTGTACTTTTAAGCCACTCAGATACCCTACGGGCTCGGAAAGTGCAACGAAACCATCAAATTTTAGCTAGAAACTGTATTTTTGTCGATTTTTATTGAATTTGAACTATATTTCAACGTTTTTTGATGGTTCTGAGCCACCAAACACACTTAAAGCATGCAGAATCGACTCAGAATAGGAAAAGGAGACATTTAGGTCAATTTTATGCATTCTGGCGTTCGTAGATACAAGAAAACTGTTAAAATTCTCCAGAAACGTCACTTTTGAAGTGTTTTCTTGTACTTTTAAGCCACTCAGATACCCTACGGGCTCGGAAAGTGCAACGAAACCATCAAATTTTAGCTAGAAACTGTATTTTTGTCGATTTTTATTGAATTTGAACTATATTTCAACGTTTTTTGATGGTTCTGAGCCACCAAACACACTTAAAGCATGCAGAATCGACTCAGAATAGGAAAAGGAGACGTTTAGGTCAATTTTATGCATTCTGGCGTTCGTAGATACAAGAAAACTGTTAAAATTCTTCAGAAACGTCACTTTTGAAGTGTTTTCTTGTACTTTTAAGCCACTCAGATACCCTACGGGCTCGGAAAGTGCAACGAAACCATCAAATTTTAGCTAGAAACTGTATTTTTGTCGATTTTTATTGAATTTGAACTATATTTCATCGTTTTTTGATGGTTCTGAGCCACCAAACACACTTAAAGCATGCAGAATCGACTCAGAATAGGAAAAGGAGACGTTTAGGTCAATTTTATGCATTCTGGCGTTCGTAGATACAAGAAAACTGTTAAAATTCTTCAGAAACGTCACTTTTGAAGTGTTTTCTTGTACTTTTAAGCCACTCAGATACCCTACGGGCTCGGAAAGTGCAACGAAACCATCAAATTTTAGCTAGAAACTGTATTTTTGTCGATTTTTATTGAATTTGAACTATATTTCAACGTTTTTTGATGGTTCTGAGCCACCAAACACACTTAAAGCATGCAGAATCGACTCAGAATAGGAAAAGGAGACGTTTAGGTCAATTTTATGCATTCTGGCGTTCGTAGATACAAGAAAACTGTTAAAATTCTTCAGAAACGTCACTTTTGAAGTGTTTTCTTGTACTTTTAAGCCACTCAGATACCCTACGGGCTCGGAAAGTGCAACGAAACCATCAAATTTTAGCTAGAAACTGTATTTTTGTCGATTTTTATTGAATTTGAACTATATTTCAACGTTTTTTGATGGTTCTGAGCCACCAAACACACTTAAAGCATGCAGAATCGACTCAGAATAGGAAAAGGAGACGTTTAGGTCAATTTTATGCATTCTGGCGTTCGTAGATACAAGAAAACTGTTAAAATTCTTCAGAAACGTCACTTTTGAAGTGTTTTCTTGTACTTTTAAGCCACTCAGATACCCTACGGGCTCGGAAAGTGCAACGAAACCATCAAATTTTAGCTAGAAACTGTATTTTTGTCGATTTTTATTGAATTTGAACTATATTTCAACGTTTTTTGATGGTTCTGAGCCACCAAACACACTTAAAGCATGCAGAATCGACTCAGAATAGGAAAAGGAGACGTTTAGGTCAATTTTATGCATTCTGGCGTTCGTAGATACAAGAAAACTGTTAAAATTCTTCAGAAACGTCACTTTTGAAGTGTTTTCTTGTACTTTTAAGCCACTCAGATACCCTACGGGCTCGGAAAGTGCAACGAAACCATCAAATTTTAGCTAGAAACTGTATTTTTGTCGGATTTTTATTGAATTTGAACTATATTTCAACGTTTTTTGATGGTTCTGAGCCACCAAACACACTTAAAGCATGCAGAATCGACTCAGAATAGGAAAAGGAGACGTTTAGGTCAATTTTATGCATTCTGGCGTTCGTAGATACAAGAAAACTGTTAAAATTCTTCAGAAACGTCACTTTTGAAGTGTTTTCTTGTACTTTTAAGCCACTCAGATACCCTACGGGCTCGGAAAGTGCAACGAAACCATCAAATTTTAGCTAGAAACTGTATTTTTGTCGATTTTTATTGAATTTGAACTATATTTCAACGTTTTTTGATGGTTCTGAGCCACCAAACACACTTAAAGCATGCAGAATCGACTCAGAATAGGAAAAGGAGACGTTTAGGTCAATTTTATGCATTCTGGCGTTCGTAGATACAAGAAAACTGTTAAAATTCTTCAGAAACGTCACTTTTGAAGTGTTTTCTTGTACTTTTAAGCCACTCAGATACCCTACGGGCTCGGAAAGTGCAACGAAACCATCAAATTTTAGCTAGAAACTGTATTTTTGTCGATTTTTATTGAATTTGAACTATATTTCAACGTTTTTTGATGGTTCTGAGCCACCAAACACACTTAAAGCATGCAGAATCGACTCAGAATAGGAAAAGGAGACGTTTAGGTCAATTTTATGCATTCTGGCGTTCGTAGATACAAGAAAACTGTTAAAATTCTTCAGAAACGTCACTTTTGAAGTGTTTTCTTGTACTTTTAAGCCACTCAGATACCCTACGGGCTCGGAAAGTGCAACGAAACCATCAAATTTTAGCTAGAAACTGTATTTTTGTCGATTTTTATTGAATTTGAACTATATTTCAACGTTTTTTGATGGTTCTGAGCCACCAAACACACTTAAAGCATGCAGAATCGACTCAGAATAGGAAAAGGAGACGTTTAGGTCAATTTTATGCATTCTGGCGTTCGTAGATACAAGAAAACTGTTAAAATTCTTCAGAAACGTCACTTTTGAAGTGTTTTCTTGTACTTTTAAGCCACTCAGATACCCTACGGGCTCGGAAAGTGCAACGAAACCATCAAATTTTAGCTAGAAACTGTATTTTTGTCGATTTTTATTGAATTTGAACTATATTTCAACGTTTTTTGATGGTTCTGAGCCACCAAACACACTTAAAGCATGCAGAATCGACTCAGAATAGGAAAAGGAGACGTTTAGGTCAATTTTATGCATTCTGGCGTTCGTAGATACAAGAAAACTGTTAAAATTCTTCAGAAACGTCACTTTTGAAGTGTTTTCTTGTACTTTTAAGCCACTCAGATACCCTACGGGCTCGGAAAGTGCAACGAAACCATCAAATTTTAGCTAGAAACTGTATTTTTGTCGATTTTTATTGAATTTGAAACTATATTTCAAGTTTTTTTATGGTTCTGAGCCACCAAACACACTTAAAGCATGCAGAATCGACTCAGAATAGGAAAAGGAGACGTTTAGGTCAATTTTATGCATTCTGGCGTTCGTAGATACAAGAAAACTGTTAAAATTCTTCGAAACGTCACTTTTGAAGTGTTTTCTTGTACTTTTAAGCCACTCAGATACCCTACGGGCTCGGAAAGTGCAACGAAACCATCAAATTTTAGCTAGAAACTGTATTTTTGTCGATTTTTATTGAATTTGAACTATATTTCAACGTTTTTTGATGGTTCTGAGCCACCAAACACACTTAAAGCATGCAGAATCGACTCAGAATAGGAAAAGGAGACGTTTAGGTCAATTTTATGCATTCTGGCGTTCGTAGATACAAGAAAACTGTTAAAATTCTTCAGAAACGTCACTTTTGAAGTGTTTTCTTGTACTTTTAAGCCACTCAGATACCCTACGGGCTCGGAAAGTGCAACGAAACCATCAAATTTTAGCTAGAAACTGTATTTTTGTCGATTTTTATTGAATTTGAACTATATTTCAACGTTTTTTGATGGTTCTGAGCCACCAAACACACTTAAAGCATGCAGAATCGACTCAGAATAGGAAAAGGAGACGTTTAGGTCAATTTTATGCATTCTGGCGTTCGTAGATACAAGAAAACTGTTAAAATTCTTCAGAAACGTCACTTTTGAAGTGTTTTCTTGTACTTTTAAGCCACTCAGATACCCTACGGGCTCGGAAAGTGCAACGAAACCATCAAATTTTAGCTAGAAACTGTATTTTTGTCGATTTTTATTGAATTTGAACTATATTTCAACGTTTTTTGATGGTTCTGAGCCACCAAACACACTTAAAGCATGCAGAATCGACTCAGAATAGGAAAAGGAGACGTTTAGGTCAATTTTATGCATTCTGGCGTTCGTAGATACAAGAAAACTGTTAAAATTCTTCAGAAACGTCACTTTTGAAGTGTTTTCTTGTACTTTTAAGCCACTCAGATACCCTACGGGCTCGGAAAGTGCAACGAAACCATCAAATTTTAGCTAGAAACTGTATTTTTGTCGATTTTTATTGAATTTGAACTATATTTCAACGTTTTTTGATGGTTCTGAGCCACCAAACACACTTAAAGCATGCAGAATCGACTCAGAATAGGAAAAGGAGACGTTTAGGTCAATTTTATGCATTCTGGCGTTCGTAGATACAAGAAAACTGTTAAAATTCTTCAGAAACGTCACTTTTGAAGTGTTTTCTTGTACTTTTAAGCCACTCAGATACCCTACGGGCTCGGAAAGTGCAACGAAACCATCAAATTTTAGCTAGAAACTGTATTTTTGTCGATTTTTATTGAATTTGAACTATATTTCAACGTTTTTTGATGGTTCTGAGCCACCAAACACACTTAAAGCATGCAGAATCGACTCAGAATAGGAAAAGGAGACGTTTAGGTCAATTTTATGCATTCTGGCGTTCGTAGATACAAGAAAACTGTTAAAATTCTTCAGAAACGTCACTTTTGAAGTGTTTTCTTGTACTTTTAAGCCACTCAGATACCCTACGGGCTCGGAAAGTGCAACGAAACCATCAAATTTTAGCTAGAAACTGTATTTTTGTCGATTTTTATTGAATTTGAACTATATTTCAACGTTTTTTGATGGTTCTGAGCCACCAAACACACTTAAAGCATGCAGAATCGACTCAGAATAGGAAAAGGAGACGTTTAGGTCAATTTTATGCATTCTGGCGTTCGTAGATACAAGAAAACTGTTAAAATTCTTCAGAAACGTCACTTTTGAAGTGTTTTCTTGTACTTTTAAGCCACTCAGATACCCTACGGGCTCGGAAAGTGCAACGAAACCATCAAATTTTAGCTAGAAACTGTATTTTGTCGATTTTTATTGAATTTGAACTATATTTCAACGTTTTTTGATGGTTCTGAGCCACCAAACACACTTAAAGCATGCAGAATCGACTCAGAATAGGAAAAGGAGACGTTTAGGTCAATTTTATGCATTCTGGCGTTCGTAGATACAAGAAAACTGTTAAAATTCTTCAGAAACGTCACTTTTGAAGTGTTTTCTTGTACTTTTAAG
The DNA here is from genome assembly GCF_036711695.1 of Zophobas morio. Classification (NCBI taxonomy): domain Eukaryota; kingdom Metazoa; phylum Arthropoda; class Insecta; order Coleoptera; family Tenebrionidae; genus Zophobas; species Zophobas morio. Next base: position 74,822 of record NW_026972512.1, on the reverse strand, counting down.
CCACTCAGATACCCTACGGGCTCGGAAAGTGCAACGAAACCATCAAATTTTAGCTAGAAACTGTATTTTTGTCGATTTTTATTGAATTTGAACTATATTTCAACGTTTTTTGATGGTTCTGAGCCACCAAACACACTTAAAGCATGCAGAATCGACTCAGAATAGGAAAAGGAGACGTTTAGGTCAATTTTATGCATTCTGGCGTTCGTAGATACAAGAAAACTGTTAAAATTCTTCAGAAACGTCACTTTTGAAGTGTTTTCTTGTACTTTTAAGCCACTCAGATACCCTACGGGCTCGGAAAGTGCAACGAAACCATCAAATTTTAGCTAGAAACTGTATTTTTGTCGATTTTTATTGAATTTGAACTATATTTCAACGTTTTTTGATGGTTCTGAGCCACCAAACACACTTAAAGCATGCAGAATCGACTCAGAATAGGAAAAGGAGACGTTTAGGTCAATTTTATGCATTCTGGCGTTCGTAGATACAAGAAAACTGTTAAAATTCTTCAGAAACGTCACTTTTGAAGTGTTTTCTTGTACTTTTAAGCCACTCAGATACCCTACGGGCTCGGAAAGTGCAACGAAACCATCAAATTTTAGCTAGAAACTGTATTTTTGTCGATTTTTATTGAATTTGAACTATATTTCAACGTTTTTTGATGGTTCTGAGCCACCAAACACACTTAAAGCATGCAGAATCGACTCAGAATAGGAAAAGGAGACGTTTAGGTCAATTTTATGCATTCTGGCGTTCGTAGATACAAGAAAACTGTTAAAATTCTTCAGAAACGTCACTTTTGAAGTGTTTTCTTGTACTTTTAAGCCACTCAGATACCCTACGGGCTCGGAAAGTGCAACGAAACCATCAAATTTTAGCTAGAAACTGTATTTTTGTCGATTTTTATTGAATTTGAACTATATTTCAACGTTTTTTGATGGTTCTGAGCCACCAAACACACTTAAAGCATGCAGAATCGACTCAGAATAGGAAAAGGAGACGTTTAGGTCAATTTTATGCATTCTGGCGTTCGTAGATACAAGAAAACTGTTAAAATTCTTCAGAAACGTCACTTTTGAAGTGTTTTCTTGTACTTTTAAGCCACTCAGATACCCTACGGGCTCGGAAAGTGCAACGAAACCATCAAATTTTAGCTAGAAACTGTATTTTTGTCGATTTTTATTGAATTTGAACTATATTTCAACGTTTTTTGATGGTTCTGAGCCACCAAACACACTTAAAGCATGCAGAATCGACTCAGAATAGGAAAAGGAGACGTTTAGGTCAATTTTATGCATTCTGGCGTTCGTAGATACAAGAAAACTGTTAAAATTCTTCAGAAACGTCACTTTTGAAGTGTTTTCTTGTACTTTTAAGCCACTCAGATACCCTACGGGCTCGGAAAGTGCAACGAAACCATCAAATTTTAGCTAGAAACTGTATTTTTGTCGATTTTTATTGAATTTGAACTATATTTCAACGTTTTTTGATGGTTCTGAGCCACCAAACACACTTAAAGCATGCAGAATCGACTCAGAATAGGAAAAGGAGACGTTTAGGTCAATTTTATGCATTCTGGCGTTCGTAGATACAAGAAAACTGTTAAAATTCTTCAGAAACGTCACTTTTGAAGTGTTTTCTTGTACTTTTAAGCCACTCAGATACCCTACGGGCTCGGAAAGTGCAACGAAACCATCAAATTTTAGCTAGAAACTGTATTTTTGTCGATTTTTATTGAATTTGAACTATATTTCAACGTTTTTTGATGGTTCTGAGCCACCAAACACACTTAAAGCATGCAGAATCGACTCAGAATAGGAAAAGGAGACGTTTAGGTCAATTTTATGCATTCTGGCGTTCGTAGATACAAGAAAACTGTTAAAATTCTTCAGAAACGTCACTTTTGAAGTGTTTTCTTGTACTTTTAAGCCACTCAGATACCCTACGGGCTCGGAAAGTGCAACGAAACCATCAAATTTTAGCTAGAAACTGTATTTTTGTCGATTTTTATTGAATTTGAACTATATTTCAACGTTTTTTGATGGTTCTGAGCCACCAAACACACTTAAAGCATGCAGAATCGACTCAGAATAGGAAAAGGAGACGTTTAGGTCAATTTTATGCATTCTGGCGTTCGTAGATACAAGAAAACTGTTAAAATTCTTCAGAAACGTCACTTTTGAAGTGTTTTCTTGTACTTTTAAGCCACTCAGATACCCTACGGGCTCGGAAAGTGCAACGAAACCATCAAATTTTAGCTAGAAACTGTATTTTTGTCGATTTTTATTGAATTTGAACTATATTTCAACGTTTTTTGATGGTTCTGAGCCACCAAACACACTTAAAGCATGCAGAATCGACTCAGAATAGGAAAAGGAGACGTTTAGGTCAATTTTATGCATTCTGGCGTTCGTAGATACAAGAAAACTGTTAAAATTCTTCAGAAACGTCACTTTTGAAGTGTTTTCTTGTACTTTTAAGCCACTCAGATACCCTACGGGCTCGGAAAGTGCAACGAAACCATCAAATTTTAGCTAGAAACTGTATTTTTGTCGATTTTTATTGAATTTGAACTATATTTCAACGTTTTTTGATGGTTCTGAGCCACCAAACACACTTAAAGCATGCAGAATCGACTCAGAATAGGAAAAGGAGACGTTTAGGTCAATTTTATGCATTCTGGCGTTCGTAGATACAAGAAAACTGTTAAAATTCTTCAGAAACGTCACTTTTGAAGTGTTTTCTTGTACTTTTAAGCCACTCAGATACCCTACGGGCTCGGAAAGTGCAACGAAACCATCAAATTTTAGCTAGAAACTGTATTTTTGTCGATTTTTATTGAATTTGAACTATATTTCAACGTTTTTTGATGGTTCTGAGCCACCAAACACACTTAAAGCATGCAGAATCGACTCAGAATAGGAAAAGGAGACGTTTAGGTCAAATTTATGCATTCTGGCGTTCGTAGATACAAGAAAACTGTTACAATTCTTCAGAAACGTCACTTTTGAAGTGTTTTCTTGTACTTTTAAGCCACTCAGATACCCTACGGGCTCGGAAAGTGCAACGAAACCATCAAATTTTAGCTAGAAACTGTATTTTTGTCGATTTTTATTGAATTTGAACTATATTTCAACGTTTTTTGATGGTTCTGAGCCACCAAACACACTTAAAGCATGCAGAATCGACTCAGAATAGGAAAAGGAGACGTTTAGGTGAATTTTATGCATTCTGGCGTTCGTAGATACAAGAAAACTGTTAAAATTCTTCAGAAACGTCACTTTTGAAGTGTTTTCTTGTACTTTTAAGCCACTCAGATACCCTACGGGCTCGGAAAGTGCAACGAAACCATCAAATTTTAGCTAGAAACTGTATTTTTGTCGATTTTTATTGAATTTGAACTATATTTCAACGTTTTTTGATGGTTCTGAGCCACCAAACACACTTAAAGCATGCAGAATCGACTCAGAATAGGAAAAGGTGACGTTTAGGTCAATTTTATGCATTCTGGCGTTCGTAAATACAAGAAAACTGTTAAAATTCTTCAGAAACGTCACTTTTGAAGTGTTTTCTTGTACTTTTAAGCCACTCAGATACCCTACGGGCTCGGAAAGTGCAACGAAACCATCAAATTTTAGCTAGAAACTGTATTTTTGTCGATTTTTATTGAATTTGAACTATATTTCAACGTTTTTTGATGGTTCTGAGCCACCAAACACACTTAAAGCATGCAGAATCGACTCAGAATAGGAAAAGGAGACGTTTAGGTCAATTTTATGCATTCTGGCGTTCGTAGATACAAGAAAACTGTTAAAATTCTTCAGAAACGTCACTTTTGAAGTGTTTTCTTGTACTTTTAAGCCACTCAGATACCCTACGGGCTCGGAAAGTGCAACGAAACCATCAAATTTTAGCTAGAAACTGTATTTTTGTCGATTTTTATTGAATTTGAACTATATTTCAACGTTTTTTGATGGTTCTGAGCCACCAAACACACTTAAAGCATGCAGAATCGACTCAGAATAGGAAAAGGAGACGTTTAGGTCAATTTTATGCATTCTGGCGTTCGTAGATACAAGAAAACTGTTAAAATTCTTCAGAAACGTCACTTTTGAAGTGTTTTCTTGTACTTTTAAGCCACTCAGATACCCTACGGGCTCGGAAAGTGCAACGAAACCATCAAATTTTAGCTAGAAACTGTATTTTTGTCGATTTTTATTGAATTTGAACTATATTTCAACGTTTTTTGATGGTTCTGAGCCACCAAACACACTTAAAGCATGCAGAATCGACTCAGAATAGGAAAAGGAGACGTTTAGGTCAATTTTATGCATTCTGGCGTTCGTAGATACAAGAAAACTGTTAAAATTCTTCAGAAACGTCACTTTTGAAGTGTTTTCTTGTATTTTTAAGCCACTCAGATACCCTACGGGCTCGGAAAGTGCAACGAAACCATCAAATTTTAGCTAGAAACTGTATTTTTGTCGATTTTTATTGAATTTGAACTATATTTCAACGTTTTTTGATGGTTCTGAGCCACCAAACACACTTAAAGCATGCAGAATCGACTCAGAATAGGAAAAGGAGACGTTTAGGTCAATTTTATGCATTCTGGCGTTCGTAGATACAAGAAAACTGTTAAAATTCTTCAGAAACGTCACTTTTGAAGTGTTTTCTTGTACTTTTAAGCCACTCAGATACCCTACGGGCTCGGAAAGTGCAACGAAACCATCAAATTTTAGCTAGAAACTGTATTTTTGTCGATTTTAATTGAATTTGAACTATATTTCAATGTTTTTTGATGGTTCTGAGCCACCAAACACACTTAAAGCATGCAGAATCGACTCAGAATAGGAAAAGGAGACGTTTAGGTCAATTTTATGCATTCTGGCGTTCGTAGATACAAGAAAACTGTTAAAATTCTTCAGAAACGTCACTTTTGAAGTGTTTTCTTGTACTTTTAAGCCACTCAGATACCCTACGGGCTCGGAAAGTGCAACGAAACCATCAAATTTTAGCTAGAAACTGTATTTTTGTCGATTTTTATTGAATTTGAACTATATTTCAACGTTTTTTGATGGTTCTGAGCCACCAAACACACTTAAAGCATGCAGAATCGACTCAGAATAGGAAAAGGAGACGTTTAGGTCAAATTTATGCATTCTGGCGTTCGTAGATACAAGAAAACTGTTACAATTCTTCAGAAACGTCACTTTTGAAGTGTTTTCTTGTAATTTTAAGCCACTCAGATACCCTACGGGCTCGGAAAGTGCAACGAAACCATCAAATTTTAGCTAGAAACTGTATTTTTGTCGATTTTTATTGAATTTGAACTATATTTCAACGTTTTTTGATGGTTCTGAGCCACCAAACATACTTAAAGCATGCAGAATCGACTCAGAATAGGAAAAGGAGACGTTTAGGTGAATTTTATGCATTCTGGCGTTCGTAGATACAAGAAAACTGTTAAAATTCTTCAGAAACGTCACTTTTGAAGTGTTTTCTTGTACTTTTAAGCCACTCAGATACCCTACGGGCTCGGAAAGTGCAACGAAACCATCAAATTTTAGCTAGAAACTGTATTTTTGTCGATTTTTATTGAATTTGAACTATATTTCAACGTTTTTTGATGGTTCTGAGCCACCAAACACACTTAAAGCATGCAGAATCGACTCAGAATAGGAAAAGGAGACGTTTAGGTCAATTTTATGCATTCTGGCGTTCGTAGATACAAGAAAACTGTTAAAATTCTTCAGAAACGTCACTTTTGAAGTGTTTTCTTGTACTTTTAAGCCACTCAGATACCCTACGGGCTCGGAAAGTGCAACGAAACCATCAAATTTTAGCTAGAAACTGTATTTTTGTCGATTTTTATTGAATTTGAACTATATTTCAACGTTTTTTGATGGTTCTGAGCCACCAAACACACTTAAAGCATGCAGAATCGACTCAGAATAGGAAAAGGAGACGTTTAGGTCAATTTTATGCATTCTGGCGTTCGTAGATACAAGAAAACTGTTAAAATTCTTCAGAAACGTCACTTTTGAAGTGTTTTCTTGTACTTTTAAGCCACTCAGATACCCTACGGGCTCGGAAAGTGCAACGAAACCATCAAATTTTAGCTAGAAACTGTATTTTTGTCGATTTTTATTGAATTTGAACTATATTTCAAAGTTTTTTGATGGTTCTGAGCCACCAAACACACTTAAAGCATGCAGAATCGACTCAGAATAGGAAAAGGAGACGTTTAGGTCAATTTTATGCATTCTGGCGTTCGTAGATACAAGAAAACTGTTAAAATTCTTCAGAAACGTCACTTTTGAAGTGTTTTCTTGTACTTTTAAGCCACTCAGATACCCTACGGGCTCGGAAAGTGCAACGAAACCATCAAATTTTAGCTAGAAACTGTATTTTTGTCGATTTTTATTGAATTTGAACTATATTTCAACGTTTTTTGATGGTTCTGAGCCACCAAACACACTTAAAGCATGCAGAATCGACTCAGAATAGGAAAAGGAGACGTTTAGGTCAATTTTATGCATTCTGGCGTTCGTAGATACAAGAAAACTGTTAAAATTCTTCAGAAACGTCACTTTTGAAGTGTTTTCTTGTACTTTTAAGCCACTCAGATACCCTACGGGCTCGGAAAGTGCAACGAAACCATCAAATTTTAGCTAGAAACTGTATTTTTGTCGATTTTTATTGAATTTGAACTATATTTCAACGTTTTTTGATGGTTCTGAGCCACCAAACACACTTAAAGCATGCAGAATCGACTCAGAATAGGAAAAGGAGACGTTTAGGTCAATTTTATGCATTCTGGCGTTCGTAGATACAAGAAAACTGTTAAAATTCTTCAGAAACGTCATTTTTGAAGTGTTTTCTTGTACTTTTAAGCCACTCAGATACCCTACGGGCTCGGAAAGTGCAACGAAACCATCAAATTTTAGCTAGAAACTGTATTTTTGTCGATTTTTATTGAATTTGAACTATATTTCAACGTTTTTTGATGGTTCTGAGCCACCAAACACACTTAAAGCATGCAGAATCGACTCAGAATAGGAAAAGGAGACATTTAGGTCAATTTTATGCATTCTGGCGTTCGTAGATACAAGAAAACTGTTAAAATTCTCCAGAAGCGTCACTTTTGAAGTGTTTTCTTGTACTTTTAAGCCACTCAGATACCCTACGGGCTCGGAAAGTGCAACGAAACCATCAAATTTTAGCTAGAAACTGTATTTTTGTCGATTTTTATTGAATTTGAACTATATTTCAACGTTTTTTGATGGTTCTGAGCCACCAAACACACTTAAAGCATGCAGAATCGACTCAGAATAGGAAAAGGAGACGTTTAGGTCAATTTTATGCATTCTGGCGTTCGTAGATACAAGAAAACTGTTAAAATTCTTCAGAAACGTCACTTTTGAAGTGTTTTCTTGTACTTTTAAGCCACTCAGATACCCTACGGGCTCGGAAAGTGCAACGAAACCATCAAATTTTAGCTAGAAACTGTATTTTTGTCGATTTTTATTGAATTTGAACTATATTTCAACGTTTTTTGATGGTTCTGAGCCACCAAACACACTTAAAGCATGCAGAATCGACTCAGAATAGGAAAAGGAGACGTTTAGGTCAATTTTATGCATTCTGGCGTTCGTAGATACAAGAAAACTGTTAAAATTCTTCAGAAACGTCACTTTTGAAGTGTTTTCTTGTACTTTTAAGCCACTCAGATACCCTACGGGCTCGGAAAGTGCAACGAAACCATCAAATTTTAGCTAGAAACTGTATTTTTGTCGATTTTTATTGAATTTGAACTATATTTCAACGTTTTTTGATGGTTCTGAGCCACCAAACACACTTAAAACATGCAGAATCGACTCAGAATAGGAAAAGGAGACGTTTAGGTCAATTTTATGCATTCTGGCGTTCGTAGATACAAGAAAACTGTTAAAATTCTTCAGAAACGTCACTTTTGAAGTGTTTTCTTGTACTTTTAAGCCACTCAGATACCCTACGGGCTCGGAAAGTGCAACGAAACCATCAAATTTTAGCTAGAAACTGTATTTTTGTCGATTTTTATTGAATTTGAACTATATTTCAACGTTTTTTGATGGTTCTGAGCCACCAAACACACTTAAAGCATGCAGAATCGACTCAGAATAGGAAAAGGAGACGTTTAGGTCAATTTTATGCATTCTGGCGTTCGTAGATACAAGAAAACTGTTAAAATTCTTCAGAAACGTCACTTTTGAAGTGTTTTCTTGTACTTTTAAGCCACTCAGATACCCTACGGGCTCGGAAAGTGCAACGAAACCATCAAATTTTAGCTAGAAACTGTATTTTTGTCGATTTTTATTGAATTTGAACTATATTTCAACGTTTTTTGATGGTTCTGAGCCACCAAACACACTTAAAGCATGCAGAATCGACTCAGAATAGGAAAAGGAGACGTTTAGGTCAATTTTATGCATTCTGGCGTTCGTAGATACAAGAAAACTGTTAAAATTCTTCAGAAACGTCACTTTTGAAGTGTTTTCTTGTACTTTTAAGCCACTCAGATACCCTACGGGCTCGGAAAGTGCAACGAAACCATCAAATTTTAGCTAGAAACTGTATTTTTGTCGATTTTTATTGAATTTGAACTATATTTCAACGTTTTTTGATGGTTCTGAGCCACCAAACACACTTAAAGCATGCAGAATCGACTCAGAATAGGAAAAGGAGACGTTTAGGTCAATTTTATGCATTCTGGAGTTCGTAGATACAAGAAAACTGTTAAAATTCTTCAGAAACGTCACTTTGGAAGTGTTTTCTTGTACTTTTAAGCCACTCAGATACCCTACGGGCTCGGAAAGTGCAACGAAACCATCAAATTTTAGCTAGAAACTGTATTTTTGTCGATTTTTATTGAATTTGAACTATATTTCAACGTTTTTTGATGGTTCTGAGCCACCAAACACACTTAAAGCATGCAGAATCGACTCAGAATAGGAAAAGGAGACGTTTAGGTCAATTTTATGCATTCTGGCGTTCGTAGATACAAGAAAACTGTTAAAATTCTTCAGAAACGTCACTTTTGAAGTGTTTTCTTGTACTTTTAAGCCACTCAGATACCCTACGGGCTCGGAAAGTGCAACGAAACCATCAAATTTTAGCTAGAAACTGTATTTTTGTCGATTTTTATTGAATTTGAACAATATTTCAACGTTTTTTGATGGTTCTGAGCCACCAAACACACTTAAAGCATGCAGAATCGACTCAGAATAGGAAAAGGAGACGTTTAGGTCAATTTTATGCATTCTGGCGTTCGTAGATACAAGAAAACTGTTAAAATTCTTCAGAAACGTCATTTTTGAAGTGTTTTCTTGTACTTTTAAGCCACTCAGATACCCTACGGGCTCGGAAAGTGCAACGAAACCATCAAATTTTAGCTAGAAACTGTATTTTTGTCGATTTTTATTGAATTTGAACTATATTTCAACGTTTTTTGATGGTTCTGAGCCACCAAACACACTTAAAGCATGCAGAATCGACTCAGAATAGGAAAAGGAGACGTTTAGGTCAATTTTATGCATTCTGGCGTTCGTAGATACAAGAAAACTGTTAAAATTCTTCAGAAACGTCACTTTTGAAGTGTTTTCTTGTACTTTTAAGCCACTCAGATACCCTACGGGCTCGGAAAGTGCAACGAAACCATCAAATTTTAGCTAGAAACTGTATTTTTGTCGATTTTTATTGAATTTGAACTATATTTCAAAGTTTTTTGATGGTTCTGAGCCACCAAACACACTTAAAGCATGCAGAATCGACTCAGAATAGGAAAAGGAGACGTTTAGGTCAATTTTATGCATTCTGGCGTTCGTAGATACAAGAAAACTGTTAAAATTCTTCAGAAACGTCACTTTTGAAGTGTTTTCTTGTACTTTTAAGCCACTCAGATACCCTACGGGCTCGGAAAGTGCAACGAAACCATCAAATTTTAGCTAGAAACTGTATTTTTGTCGATTTTTATTGAATTTGAACTATATTTCAACGTTTTTTGATGGTTCTGAGCCACCAAACACACTTAAAGCATGCAGAATCGACTCAGAATAGGAAAAGGAGACGTTTAGGTCAATTTTATGCATTCTGGCGTTCGTAGATACAAGAAAACTGTTAAAATTCTTCAGAAACGTCACTTTGGAAGTGTTTTCTTGTACTTTTAAGCCACTCAGATACCCTACGGGCTCGGAAAGTGCAACAAAACCATCAAATTTTAGCTAGAAACTGTATTTTTGTCGATTTTTATTGAATTTGAACTATATTTCAACGTTTTTTGATGGTTCTGAGCCACCAAACACACTTAAAGCATGCAGAATCGACTCAGAATAGGAAAAGGAGACGTTGAGGTCAATTTTATGCATTCTGGCGTTCGTAGATACAAGAAAACTGTTAAAATTCTTCAGAAATGTCACTTTTGAAGTGTTTTCTTGTACTTTTAAGCCACTCAGATACCCTACGGGCTCGGAAAGTGCAACGAAACCATCAAATTTTAGCTAGAAACTGTATTTTTGTCGATTTTTATTGAATTTGAACTATATTTCAACGTTTTTTGATGGTTCTGAGCCACCAAACACACTTAAAGCATGCAGAATCGACTCAGAATAGGAAAAGGAGACGTTTAGGTCAATTTTATGCATTCTGGCGTTCGTAGATACAAGAAAACTGTTAAAATTCTTCAGAAACGTCACTTTTGAAGTGTTTTCTTGTACTTTTAAGCCACTCAGATACCCTACGGGCTCGGAAAGTGCAACGAAACCATCAAATTTTAGCTAGAAACTGTATTTTTGTCGATTTTTATTGAATTTGAACTATATTTCAACGTTTTTTGATGGTTCTGAGCCACCAAACACACTTAAAGCATGCAGAATCGACTCAGAATAGGAAAAGGAGACGTTTAGGTCAATTTTATGCATTCTGGCGTTCGTAGATACAAGAAAACTGTTAAAATTCTTCAGAAACGTCACTTTTGAAGTGTTTTCTTGTACTTTTAAGCCACTCAGATACCCTACGGGCTCGGAAAGTGCAACGAAACCATCAAATTTTAGCTAGAAACTGTATTTTTGTCGATTTTTATTGAATTTGAACAATATTTCAACGTTTTTTGATGGTTCTGAGCCACCAAACACACTTAAACATGCAGAATCGACTCAGAATAGGAAAAGGAGACGTTTAGGTCAATTTTATGCATTCTGGCGTTCGTAGATACAAGAAAACTGTTAAAATTCTTCAGAAACGTCACTTTTGAAGTGTTTTCTTGTACTTTTAAGCCACTCAGATACCCTACGGGCTCGGAAAGTGCAACGAAACCATCAAATTTTAGCTAGAAACTGTATTTTTGTCGATTTTTATTGAATTTGAACTATATTTCAACGTTTTTTGATGGTTCTGAGCCACCAAACACACTTAAAGCATGCAGAATCGACTCAGAATAGGAAAAGGAGACGTTTAGGTCAATTTTATGCATTCTGGCGTTCGTAGATACAAGAAAACTGTTAAAATTCTTCAGAAACGTCACTTTTGAAGTGTTTTCTTGTACTTTTAAGCCACTCAGATACCCTACGGGCTCGGAAAGTGCAACGAAACCATCAAATTTTAGCTAGAAACTGTATTTTTGTCGATTTTTATTGAATTTGAACTATATTTCAACGTTTTTTGATGGTTCTGAGCCACCAAACACACTTAAAGCATGCAGAATCGACTCAGAATAGGAAAAGGAGACGTTTAGGTCAATTTTATGCATTCTGGCGTTCGTAGATACAAGAAAACTGTTAAAATTCTTCAGAAACGTCACTTTTGAAGTGTTTTCTTTTACTTTTAAGCCACTCAGATACCCTACGGGCTCGGAAAGTGCAACGAAACCTTCAAATTTTAGCTAGAAACTGTATTTTTGTCGATTTTTATTGAATTTGAACTATATTTCAACGTTTTTTGATGGTTCTGAGCCACCAAACACACTTAAAGCATGCAGAATCGACTCAGAATAGGAAAAGGAGACATTTAGGTCAATTTTATGCATTCTGGCGTTCGTAGATACAAGAAAACTGTTAAAATTCTCCAGAAACGTCACTTTTGAAGTGTTTTCTTGTACTTTTAAGCCACTCAGATACCCTACGGGCTCGGAAAGTGCAACGAAACCATCAAATTTTAGCTAGAAACTGTATTTTTGTCGATTTTTATTGAATTTGAACTATATTTCAAAGTTTTTTGATGGTTCTGAGCCACCAAACACACTTAAAGCATGCAGAATCGACTCAGAATAGGAAAAGGAGACGTTTAGGTCAATTTTATGCATTCTGGCGTTCGTAGATACAAGAAAACTGTTAAAATTCTTCAGAAACGTCACTTTTGAAGTGTTTTCTTGTACTTTTAAGCCACTCAGATACCCTACGGGCTCGGAAAGTGCAACGAAACCATCAAATTTTAGCTAGAAACTGTATTTTTGTCGATTTTTATTGAATTTGAACTATATTTCAACGTTTTTTGATGGTTCTGAGCCACCAAACACACTTAAAGCATGCAGAATCGACTCAGAATAGGAAAAGGAGACGTTTAGGTCAATTTTATGCATTCTGGCGTTCGTAGATACAAGAAAACTGTTAAAATTCTTCAGAAACGTCACTTTGGAAGTGTTTTCTTGTACTTTTAAGCCACTCAGATACCCTACGGGCTCGGAAAGTGCAACGAAACCATCAAATTTTAGCTAGAAACTGTATTTTTGTCGATTTTTATTGAATTTGAACTATATTTCAACGTTTTTTGATGGTTCTGAGCCACCAAACACACTTAAAGCATGCAGAATCGACTCAGAATAGGAAAAGGAGACGTTGAGGTCAATTTTATGCATTCTGGCGTTCGTAGATACAAGAAAACTGTTAAAATTCTTCAGAAATGTCACTTTTGAAGTGTTTTCTTGTACTTTTAAGCCACTCAGATACCCTACGGGCTCGGAAAGTGCAACGAAACCATCAAATTTTAGCTAGAAACTGTATTTTTGTCGATTTTTATTGAATTTGAACTATATTTCAACGTTTTTTGATGGTTCTGAGCCACCAAACACACTTAAAGCATGCAGAATCGACTCAGAATAGGAAAAGGAGACGTTTAGGTCAATTTTATGCATTCTGGCGTTCGTAGATACAAGAAAACTGTTAAAATTCTTCAGAAACGTCACTTTTGAAGTGTTTTCTTGTACTTTTAAGCCACTCAGATACCCTACGGGCTCGGAAAGTGCAACGAAACCATCAAATTTTAGCTAGAAACTGTATTTTTGTCGATTTTTATTGAATTTGAACTATATTTCAACGTTTTTTGATGGTTCTGAGCCACCAAACACACTTAAAGCATGCAGAATCGACTCAGAATAGGAAAAGGAGACGTTTAGGTCAATTTTATGCATTCTGGCGTTCGTAGATACAAGAAAACTGTTAAAATTCTTCAGAAACGTCACTTTTGAAGTGTTTTCTTGTACTTTTAAGCCACTCAGATACCCTACGGGCTCGGAAAGTGCAACGAAACCATCAAATTTTAGCTAGAAACTGTATTTTTGTCGATTTTTATTGAATTTGAACAATATTTCAACGTTTTTTGATGGTTCTGAGCCACCAAACACACTTAAAGCATGCAGAATCGACTCAGAATAGGAAAAGGAGACGTTTAGGTCAATTTTATGCATTCTGGCGTTCGTAGATACAAGAAAACTGTTAAAATTCTTCAGAAACGTCACTTTTGAAGTGTTTTCTTGTACTTTTAAGCCACTCAGATACCCTACGGGCTCGGAAAGTGCAACGAAACCATCAAATTTTAGCTAGAAACTGTATTTTTGTCGATTTTTATTGAATTTGAACTATATTTCAACGTTTTTTGATGGTTCTGAGCCACCAAACACACTTAAAGCATGCAGAATCGACTCAGAATAGGAAAAGGAGACGTTTAGGTCAATTTTATGCATTCTGGCGTTCGTAGATACAAGAAAACTGTTAAAATTCTTCAGAAACGTCACTTTTGAAGTGTTTTCTTGTACTTTTAAGCCACTCAGATACCCTACGGGCTCGGAAAGTGCAACGAAACCATCAAATTTTAGCTAGAAACTGTATTTTTGTCGATTTTTATTGAATTTGAACAATATTTCAACGTTTTTTGATGGTTCTGAGCCACCAAACACACTTAAAGCATGCAGAATCGACTCAGAATAGGAAAAGGAGACGTTTAGGTCAATTTTATGCATTCTGGCGTTCGTAGATACAAGAAAACTGTTAAAATTCTTCAGAAACGTCACTTTTGAAGTGTTTTCTTGTACTTTTAAGCCACTCAGATACCCTACGGGCTCGGAAAGTGCAACGAAACCATCAAATTTTAGCTAGAAACTGTATTTTTGTCGATTTTTATTGAATTTGAACTATATTTCAACGTTTTTTGATGGTTCTGAGCCACCAAACACACTTAAAGCATGCAGAATCGACTCAGAATAGGAAAAGGAGACGTTTAGGTCAATTTTATGCATTCTGGCGTTCGTAGATACAAGAAAACTGTTAAAATTCTTCAGAAACGTCACTTTTGAAGTGTTTTCTTGTACTTTTAAGCCACTCAGATACCCTACGGGCTCGGAAAGTGCAACGAAACCATCAAATTTTAGCTAGAAACTGTATTTTTGTCGATTTTTATTGAATTTGAACTATATTTCAACGTTTTTTGATGGTTCTGAGCCACCAAACACACTTAAAGCATGCAGAATCGACTCAGAATAGGAAAAGGAGACGTTTAGGTCAATTTTATGCATTCTGGCGTTCGTAGATACAAGAAAACTGTTAAAATTCTTCAGAAACGTCACTTTTGAAGTGTTTTCTTTTACTTTTAAGCCACTCAGATACCCTACGGGCTCGGAAAGTGCAACGAAACCATCAAATTTTAGCTAGAAACTGTATTTTTGTCGATTTTTATTGAATTTGAACTATATTTCAACGTTTTTTGATGGTTCTGAGCCACCAAACACACTTAAAGCATGCAGAATCGACTCAGAATAGGAAAAGGAGACATTTAGGTCAATTTTATGCATTCTGGCGTTCGTAGATACAAGAAAACTGTTAAAATTCTCCAGAAACGTCACTTTTGAAGTGTTTTCTTGTACTTTTAAGCCACTCAGATACCCTACGGGCTCGGAAAGTGCAACGAAACCATCAAATTTTAGCTAGAAACTGTATTTTTGTCGATTTTTATTGAATTTGAACTATATTTCAACGTTTTTTGATGGTTCTGAGCCACCAAACACACTTAAAGCATGCAGAATCGACTCAGAATAGGAAAAGGAGACGTTTAGGTCAATTTTATGCATTCTGGCGTTCGTAGATACAAGAAAACTGTTAAAATTCTTCAGAAACGTCACTTTGGAAGTGTTTTCTTGTACTTTTAAGCCACTCAGATACCCTACGGGCTCGGAAAGTGCAACGAAACCATCAAATTTTAGCTAGAAACTGTATTTTTGTCGATTTTTATTGAATTTGAACTATATTTCAACGTTTTTTGATGGTTCTGAGCCACCAAACACACTTAAAGCATGCAGAATCGACTCAGAATAGGAAAAGGAGACGTTGAGGTCAATTTTATGCATTCTGGCGTTCGTAGATACAAGAAAACTGTTAAAATTCTTCAGAAATGTCACTTTTGAAGTGTTTTCTTGTACTTTTAAGCCACTCAGATACCCTACGGGCTCGGAAAGTGCAACGAAACCATCAAATTTTAGCTAGAAACTGTATTTTTGTCGATTTTTATTGAATTTGAACTATATTTCAACGTTTTTTGATGGTTCTGAGCCACCAAACACACTTAAAGCATGCAGAATCGACTCAGAATAGGAAAAGGAGACGTTTAGGTCAATTTTATGCATTCTGGCGTTCGTAGATACAAGAAAACTGTTAAAATTCTTCAGAAACGTCACTTTTGAAGTGTTTTCTTGTACTTTTAAGCCACTCAGATACCCTACGGGCTCGGAAAGTGCAACGAAACCATCAAATTTTAGCTAGAAACTGTATTTTTGTCGATTTTTATTGAATTTGAACTATATTTCAACGTTTTTTGATGGTTCTGAGCCACCAAACACACTTAAAGCATGCAGAATCGACTCAGAATAGGAAAAGGAGACGTTTAGGTCAATTTTATGCATTCTGGCGTTCGTAGATACAAGAAAACTGTTAAAATTCTTCAGAAACGTCACTTTTGAAGTGTTTTCTTGTACTTTTAAGCCACTCAGATACCCTACGGGCTCGGAAAGTGCAACGAAACCATCAAATTTTAGCTAGAAACTGTATTTTTGTCGATTTTTATTGAATTTGAACAATATTTCAACGTTTTTTGATGGTTCTGAGCCACCAAACACACTTAAAGCATGCAGAATCGACTCAGAATAGGAAAAGGAGACGTTTAGGTCAATTTTATGCATTCTGGCGTTCGTAGATACAAGAAAACTGTTAAAATTCTTCAGAAACGTCACTTTTGAAGTGTTTTCTTGTACTTTTAAGCCACTCAGATACCCTACGGGCTCGGAAAGTGCAACGAAACCATCAAATTTTAGCTAGAAACTGTATTTTTGTCGATTTTTATTGAATTTGAACTATATTTCAACGTTTTTTGATGGTTCTGAGCCACCAAACACACTTAAAACATGCAGAATCGACTCAGAATAGGAAAAGGAGACGTTTAGGTCAATTTTATGCATTCTGGCGTTCGTAGATACAAGAAAATGTTAAAATTCTTCAGAAACGTCACTTTTGAAGTGTTTTCTTGTACTTTTAAGCCACTCAGATACCCTACGGGCTCGGAAAGTGCAACGAAACCATCAAATTTTAGCTAGAAACTGTATTTTTGTCGATTTTTATTGAATTTGAACTATATTTCAACGTTTTTTGATGGTTCTGAGCCACCAAACACACTTAAAGCATGCAGAATCGACTCAGAATAGGAAAAGGAGACGTTTAGGTCAATTTTATGCATTCTGGCGTTCGTAGATACAAGAAAACTGTTAAAATTCTTCAGAAACGTCACTTTTGAAGTGTTTTCTTGTACTTTTAAGCCACTCAGATACCCTACGGGCTCGGAAAGTGCAACGAAACCATCAAATTTTAGCTAGAAACTGTATTTTTGTCGATTTTTATTGAATTTGAACTATATTTCAACGTTTTTTGATGGTTCTGAGCCACCAAACACACTTAAAGCATGCAGAATCGACTCAGAATAGGAAAAGGAGACATTTAGGTCAATTTTATGCATTCTGGCGTTCGTAGATACAAGAAAACTGTTAAAATTCTCCAGAAACGTCACTTTTGAAGTGTTTTCTTGTACTTTTAAGCCACTCAGATACCCTACGGGCTCGGAAAGTGCAACGAAACCATCAAATTTTAGCTAGAAACTGTATTTTTGTCGATTTTTATTGAATTTGAACTATATTTCAACGTTTTTTGATGGTTCTGAGCCACCAAACACACTTAAAGCATGTAGAATCGACTCAGAATAGGAAAAGGAGACGTTTAGGTCAATTTTATGCATTCTGGCGTTCGTAGATACAAGAAAACTGTTAAAATTCTTCAGAAACGTCACTTTTGAAGTGTTTTCTTGTACTTTTAAGCCATTCAGATACCCTACGGGCTCGGAAAGTGCAATGAAACCATCAAATTTTAGCTAGAAACTGTATTTTTGTCGATTTTTATTGAATTTGAACTATATTTCAACGTTTTTTGATGGTTCTGAGCCACCAAACACACTTAAAGCATGCAGAATCGACTCAGAATGGGAAAAGGAGACGTTTAGGTCAATTTTATGCATTCTGGCGTTCGTAGATACAAGAAAACTGTTAAAATTCTTCAGAAACGTCACATTTGAAGTGTTTTCTTGTACTTTTAAGCCACTCAGATACCCTACGGGCTCGGAAAGTGCAACGAAACCATCAAATTTTAGCTAGAAACTGTATTTTTGTCGATTTTTATTGAATTTGAACTATATTTCAACGTTTTTTGATGGTTCTGAGCCACCAAACACACTTAAAGCATGCAGAATCGACTCAGAATAGGAAAAGGAGACGTTTAGGTCAATTTTATGCATTCTGGCGTTCGTAGATACAAGAAAACTGTTAAAATTCTTCAGAAACGTCACTTTTGAAGTGTTTTCTTGTACTTTTAAGCCACTCAGATACCCTACGGGCTCGGAAAGTGCAACGAAACCATCAAATTTTAGCTAGAAACTGTATTTTTGTCGATTTTTATTGAATTTGAACTATATTTCAACGTTTTTTGATGGTTCTGAGCCACCAAACACACTTAAAGCATGCAGAATCGACTCAGAATAGGAAAAGGAGACGTTTAGGTCAATTTTATGCATTCTGGCGTTCGTAGATACAAGAAAACTGTTAAAATTCTTCAGAAACGTCACTTTTGAAGTGTTTTCTTGTACTTTTAAGCCACTCAGATACCCTACGGGCTCGGAAAGTGCAACGAAACCATCAAATTTTAGCTAGAAACTGTATTTTTGTCGATTTTTATTGAATTTGAACTATATTTCAACGTTTTTTGATGTTTCTGAGCCACCAAACACACTTAAAGCATGCAGAATCGACTCAGAATAGGAAAAGGAGACATTTAGGTCAATTTTATGCATTCTGGCGTTCGTAGATACAAGAAAACTGTTAAAATTCTCCAGAAACGTCACTTTTGAAGTGTTTTCTTGTACTTTTAAGCCACTCAGATACCCTACGGGCTCGGAAAGTGCAACGAAACCATCAAATTTTAGCTAGAAACTGTATTTTTGTCGATTTTTATTGAATTTGAACTATATTTCAACGTTTTTTGATGGTTCTGAGCCACCAAACACACTTAAAGCATGCAGAATCGACTCAGAATAGGAAAAGGAGACGTTTAGGTCAATTTTATGCATTCTGGCGTTCGTAGATACAAGAAAACTGTTAAAATTCTTCAGAAACGTCACTTTTGAAGTGTTTTCTTGTACTTTTAAGCCACTCAGATACCCTACGGTCTCGGAAAGTGCAACGAAACAATCAAATTTTAGCTAGAAACTGTATTTTTATCGATTTTTATTGAATTTGAACTATATTTCAACGTTTTTTGATGGTTCTGAGCCACCAAACACACTTAAAGCATGCAGAATCGACTCAGAATAGGAAAAGGAGACGTTTAGGTCAATTTTATGCATTCTGGCGTTCGTAGATACAAGAAAACTGTTAAAATTCTTCAGAAACGTCACTTTTGAAGTGTTTTCTTGTACTTTTAAGCCACTCAGATACCCTACGGGCTCGGAAAGTGCAACGAAACCATCAAATTTTAGCTAGAAACTGTATTTTTGTCGATTTTTATTGAATTTGAACTATATTTCAACGTTTTTTGATGGTTCTGAGCCACCAAACACACTTAAAGTATGCAGGATCGACTCAGAATAGGAAAAGGAGACGTTTAGGTCAATTTTATGCATTCTGGCGTTCGTAGATACAAGAAAACTGTTAAAATTCTTCAGAAACGTCACTTTTGAAGTGTTTTCTTGTACTTTTAAGCCACTCAGATACCCTACGGGCTCGGAAAGTGCAACGAAACCATCAAACTTTAGCTAGAAACTGTATTTTTGTCGATTTTTATTGAATTTGAACTATATTTCAACGTTTTTTGATGGTTCTGAGCCACCAAACACACTTAAAGCATGCAGAATCGACTCAGAATAGGAAAAGGAGACGTTTAGGTGAATTTTATGCATTCTGGCGTTCGTAGATACAAGAAAACTGTTAAAATTTTTCAGAAACGACACTTTTGAAGTGTTTTCTTGTACTTTTAAGCCACTCAGATACCCTACGGGCTCGGGAAGTGCAACGAAACCATCAAATTTTAGCTAGAAACTGTATTTTTGTCGATTTTTATTGAATTTGAACTATATTTCAACGTTTTTTGATGGTTCTGAGCCACCAAACACACTTAAAGCATGCAGAATCGACTCAGAATAGGAAAAGGAGACGTTTATGTCAATTTTATGCATTCTGGCGTTCGTAGATACAAGAAAACTGTTAAAATTCTTCAGAAACGTCACTTTTGAAGTGTTTTCTTGTACTTTTAAGCCACTCAGATACCTTACGGGCTCGGAAAGTGCAACGAAACCATCAAATTTTAGCTAGAAACTGTATTTTTGTCGATTTTTATTGAATTTGAACTATATTTCAACGTTTTTTGATGGTTCTGAGCCACCAAACACACTTAAAGCATGCAGAATCGACTCAGAATAGGAAAAGGAGACGTTTAGGTCAATTTTATGCATTCTGGCGTTCGTAGATACAAGAAAACTGTTAAAATTCTTCAGAAACGTCACTTTTGAAGTGTTTTCTTGTACTTTTAAGCCACTCAGATACCCCACGGGCTCGGAAAGTGCAACGAAACCATCAAATTTTAGCTAGAAACTGTATTTTTGTCGATTTTTATTGAATTTGAACTATATTTCAACGTTTTTTGATGGTTCTGAGCCACCAAACACACTTAAAGCATGCAGAATCGACTCAGAATAGGAAAAGGAGACGTATATGTCAATTTTATGCATTCTGGCGTTCGTAGATACAAGAAAACTGTTAAAATTCTTCAGAAACGTCACTTTTGAAGTGTTTTCTTGTACTTTTAAGCCACTCAGATACCCTACGGGCTCGGAAAGTGCAACGAAACCATCAAATTTTAGCTAGAAACTGTATTTTTGTCGATTTTTATTGAATTTGAACTATATTTCAACGTTTTTTGATGGTTCTGAGCCACCAAACACACTTAAAGCATGCAGAATCGACTCAGAATAGGAAAAGGAGTCGTTTAGGTCAATTTTATGCATTCTGGCGTTCGTGGATACAAGAAAACTGTTAAAATTTTTCAGAAACGTCACTTTTGAAGTGTTTTCTTGTACTTTTAAGCCACTCAGATACCCTACGGGCTCGGGAAGTGCAACGAAACCATCAAATTTTAGCTAGAAACTGTATTTTTGTCGATTTTTATTCAATTTGAACTATATTTCAACGTTTTTTGATGGTTCTGAGCCACCAAACACACCTAAAGCATGCAGAATCGACTCAGAATAGGAAAAGGAGACGTATATGTCAATTTTATGCATTCTGGCGTTCGTAGATACAAGAAAACTGTTAAAATTCTTCAGAAACGTCACTTTTGAAGTGTTTTCTTGTACTTTTAAGCCACTCAGATACCCTACGGGCTCGGAAAGTGCAACGAAACCATCAAATTTTAGCTAGAAACTGTATTTTTGTCGATTTTTATTGAATTTGAACTATATTTCAACGTTTTTTGATGGTTCTGAGCCACCAAACACACTTAAAGCATGCAGAATCGACTCAGAATAGGAAAAGGAGACGTTTAGGTCAATTTTATGCATTCTGGCGTTCGTAGATACAAGAAAACTGTTAAAATTCTTCAGAAACGTCACTTTTGAAGTGTTTTCTTGTACTTTTAAGCCACTCAGATACCCTACGGGCTCGGAAAGTGCAACGAAACCATCAAATTTTAGCTAGAAACTGTATTTTTGTCGATTTTTATTGAATTTGAACTATTTTTCAACGTTTTTTGATGGTTCTGAGCCAACAAACACACTTAAAGCATGCAGAATCGACTCAGAATAGGAAAAGGAGACGTTTAGGTCAATTTTATGCATTCTGGCGTTCGTAGATACAAGAAAACTGTTAAAATTCTTCAGAAACGTCACTTTTGAAGTGTTTTCTTGTACTTTTAAGCCACTCAGATACCCTACGGGCTCGGAAAGTGCAACGAAACCATCAAATTTTAGCTAGAAACTGTATTTTTGTCGATTTTTATTGAATTTGAACTATATTTCAACGTTTTTTTATGGTTCTGAGCCACCAAACACACTTAAAGCATGCAGAATCGACTCAGAATAGGAAAAGGAGACGTTTAGGTCAATTTTATGCATTCTGGCGTTCGTAGATACAAGAAAACTGTTAAAATTCTTCAGAAACGTCACTTTTGAAGTGTTTTCTTGTACTTTTAAGCCACTCAGATACCCTACGGGCTCGGAAAGTGCAACGAAACCATCAAATTTTAGCTAGAAACTGTATTTTTGTCGATTTTTATTGAATTTGAACTATATTTCAACGTTTTTTGATGGTTCTGAGCCACCAAACACACTTAAAGCATGCAGAATCGACTCAGAATAGGAAAAGGAGACGTTTAGGTCAATTTTATGCATTCTGGCGTTCGTAGATACAAGAAAACTGTTAAAATTCTTCAGAAACGTCACTTTTGAAGTGTTTTCTTGTACTTTTAAGCCACTCAGATACCCTACGGGCTCGGAAAGTGCAACGAAACCATCAAATTTTAGCTAGAAACTGTATTTTTGTCGATTTTTATTGAATTTGAACTATATTTCAACGTTTTTTGATGGTTCTGAGCCACCAAACACACTTAAAGCATGCAGAATCGACTCAGAATAGGAAAAGGAGACGTTTAGGTCAATTTTATGCATTCTGGCGTTCGTAGATACAAGAAAACTGTTAAAATTCTTCAGAAACGTCACTTTTGAAGTGTTTTCTTGTACTTTTAAGCCACTCAGATACCCTACGGGCTCGGAAAGTGCAACGAAACCATCAAATTTTAGCTAGAAACTGTATTTTTGTCGATTTTTATTGAATTTGAACTATATTTCAACGTTTTTTGATAGCTTAAAGCATGCAGAATCGACTCAGAATAGGAAAAGGAGACGTTTAGGTCAATTTTATGCATTCTGGCGTTCGTAGATACAAGAAAACTGTTAAAATTCTTCAGAAACGTCATTTTTGAAGTGTTTTCTTGTACTTTTAAGCCACTCAGATACCCTACGGGCTCGGAAAGTGCAACGAAACCATCAAATTTTAGCTAGAAACTGTATTTTTGTCGATTTTTATTGAATTTGAACTATATTTCAACGTTTTTTGATGGTTCTGAGCCACCAAACACACTTAAAGCATGCAGAATCGACTCAGAATAGGAAAAGGAGACGTTTAGGTCAATTTTATGCATTCTGGCGTTCGTAGATACAAGAAAACTGTTAAAATTCTTCAGAAACGTCACTTTTGAAGTGTTTTCTTGTACTTTTAAGCCACTCAGATACCCTACGGGCTCGGAAAGTGCAACGAAACCATCAAATTTTAGCTAGAAACTGTATTTTTGTCGATTTTTATTGAATTTGAACTATATTTCAACGTTTTTTGATGGTTCTGAGCCACCAAACACACTTAAAGCATGCAGAATCGACTCAGAATAGGAAAAGGAGACATTTAGGTCAATTTTATGCATTCTGGCGTTCGTAGATACAAGAAAACTGTTAAAATTCTTCAGAAACGTCACTTTTGAAGTGTTTTCTTGTACTTTTAAGCCACTCAGATACCCTACGAGCTCGGAAAGTGCAACGAAACCATCAAATTTTAGCTAGAAACTGTATTTTTGTCGATTTTTATTGAATTTGAACTATATTTCAACGTTTTTTGATGGTTCTGAGCCACCAAACACACTTAAAGCATGCAGAATCGACTCAGAATAGGAAAAGGAGACGTTTAGGTCAATTTTATGCATTCTGGCGTTCGTAGATACAAGAAAACTGTTAAAATTCTTCAGAAACGTCACTTTTGAAGTGTTTTCTTGTACTTTTAAGCCACTCAGATACCCTACGGGCTCGGAAAGTGCAACGAAACCATCAAATTTTAGCTAGAAACTGTATTTTTGTCGATTTTTATTGAATTTGAACTATATTTCAACGTTTTTTGATGGTTCTGAGCCACCAAACACACTTAAAGTATGCAGAATCGACTCAGAATAGGAAAAGGAGACGTTTAGGTCAATTTTATGCATTCTGGCGTTCGTAGATACAAGAAAACTGTTAAAATTCTTCAGAAACGTCACTTTTGAAGTGTTTTCTTGTACTTTTAAGCCACTCAGATACCCTATGGGCTCGGAAAGTGCAACGAAACCATCAAATTTTAGCTAGAAACTGTATTTTTGTCGATTTTTATTGAATTTGAACTATATTTCAACGTTTTTTGATGGTTCTGAGCCACCAAACACACTTAAAGCATGCAGAATCGACTCAGAATAGGAAAAGGAGACGTTTAGGTCAATTTTATGCATTCTGGCGTTCGTAGATACAAGAAAACTGTTAAAATTCTTCAGAAACGTCACTTTTGAAGTGTTTTCTTGTACTTTTAAGCCACTCAGATACCCTACGGGCTCGGAAAGTGCAACGAAACCATCAAATTTTAACTAGAAACTGTATTTTTGTCGATTTTTATTGAATTTGAACTATATTTCAACGTTTTTTGATGGTTCTGAGCCACCAAACACACTTAAAGCATGCAGAATCGACTCAGAATAGGAAAAGGAGACGTTTAGGTCAATTTTATGCATTCTGGCGTTCGAAGATACAAGAAAACTGTTAAAATTCTTCAGAAACGTCACTTTTGAAGTGTTTTCTTGTACTTTTAAGCCACTCAGATACCCTACGGGCTCGGAAAGTGCAACGAAACCATCAAATTTTAGCTAGAAACTGTATTTTTGTCGATTTTTATTGAATTTGAACTATATTTCAACGTTTTTTGATGGTTCTGAGCCACCAAACACACTTAAAGCATGCAGAATCGACTCAGAATAGGAAAAGGAGACGTTTAGGTCAATTTTATGCATTCTGGCATTCGTAGATACAAGAAAACTGTTAAAATTCTTCAGAAACTTCACTTTTGAAGTGTTTTCTTGTACTTTTAAGCCACTCAGATACCCTACGGGCTCGGAAAGTGCAACGAAACCATCAAATTTTAGCTAGAAACTGTATTTTTGTCGATTTTTATTGAATTTGAACTATATTTCAACGTTTTTTGATGGTTCTGAGCCACCAAACACACTTAAAGCATGCAGAATCGACTCAGAATAGGAAAAGGAGACGTTTAGGTCAATTTTATGCATTCTGGCATTCGTAGATACAAGAAAACTGTTAAAATTCTTCAGAAACGTCACTTTTGAAGTGTTTTCTTGTACTTTTAAGCCACTCAGATACCCTACGGGCTCGGAAAGTGCAACGAAACCATCAAATTTTAACTAGAAACTGTATTTTTGTCGATTTTTATTGAATTTGAACTATATTTCAACGTTTTTTGATGGTTCTGAGCCACCAAACACACTTAAAGCATGCAGAATCGACTCAGAATAGGAAAAGGAGACGTTTAGGTCGATTTTATGCATTCTGGCATTCGTAGATACAAGAAAACTGTTAAAATTCTTCAGAAACGTCACTTTTGAAGTGTTTTCTTGTACTTTTAAGCCACTCAGATACCCTACGGGCTCGGAAAGTGCAACGAAACCATCAAATTTTAGCTAGAAACTGTATTTTTGTCGATTTTTATTGAATTTGAACTAAATTTCAACGTTTTTTGATGGTTCTGAGCCACCAAACACACTTAAAGCATGCAGAATCGACTCAGAATAGGAAAAGGAGACGTTTAGGTCAATTTTATGCATTCTGGCGTTCGTAGATACAAGAAAACTGTTAAAATTCTTCAGAAAAGTCACTTTTGAAGTGTTTTCTTGTACTTTTAAGCCACTCAGATACCCTACGGGCTCGGAAAGTGCAACGAAACCATCAAATTTTAGCTAGAAACTGTATTTTTGTCGATTTTTATTGAATTTGAACTATATTTCAACGTTTTTTGATGGTTCTGAGCCACCAAACACACTTAAAGCATGCAGAATCGACTCAGAATAGGAAAAGGAGACGTTTAGGTCAATTTTATGCATTCTGGCGTTCGTAGATACAAGAAAACTGTTAAAATTCTTCAGAAACGTCACTTTTGAAGTGTTTTCTTGTACTTTTAAGCCACTCAGATACACTACGGGCTCGGAAAGTGCAACGAAACCATCAAATTTTAGCTAGAAACTGTATTTTTGTCGATTTTTATTGAATTTTAACTATATTTCAACGTTTTTTGATGGTTCTGAGCCACCAAACACACTTAAAGCATGCAGAATCGACTCAGAATAGGAAAAGGAGACGTTTATGCATGTTTAGGTCAATTTTATGCATTCTGGCGTTCGTAGATACAAGAAAACTGTTAAAATTCTTCAGAAACGTCACTTTTGAAGTGTTTTCTTGTACTTTTAAGCCACTCAGATACCCTACGGGCTCGGAAAGTGCAACTAAACCATCAAATTTTAGCTAGAAACTGTATTTTTGTCGATTTTTATTGAATTTGAACTAAATTTCAACGTTTTTTGATGGTTCTGAGCCACCAAACACACTTAAAGCATGCAGAATCGACTCAGAATAGGAAAAGGAGACGTTTAGGTCAATTTTATGCATTCTGGCGTTCGTAGATACAAGAAAACTGTTAAAATTCTTCAGAAAAGTCACTTTTGAAGTGTTTTCTTGTACTTTTAAGCCACTCAGATACCCTACGGGCTCGGAAAGTGCAACGAAACCATCAAATTTTAGCTAGAAACTGTATTTTTGTCGATTTTTATTGAATTTGAACTATATTTCAACGTTTTTTGATGGTTCTGAGCCACCAAACACACTTAAAGCATGCAGAATCGACTCAGAATAGGAAAAGGAGACGTTTAGGTCAATTTTATGCATTCTGGCGTTCGTAGATACAAGAAAACTGTTAAAATTCTTCAGAAACGTCACTTTTGAAGTGTTTTCTTGTACTTTTAAGCCACTCAGATACCCTACGGGCTCGGAAAGTGCAACGAAACCATCAAATTTTAGCTAGAAACTGTATTTTTGTCGATTTTTATTGAATTTTAACTATATTTCAACGTTTTTTGATGGTTCTGAGCCACCAAACACACTTAAAGCATGCAGAATCGACTCAGAATAGGAAAAGGAGATGTTTAGGTCAATTTTATGCATTCTGGCGTTCGTAGATACAAGAAAACTGTTAAAATTGTTCAGAAACGTCACTTTTGAAGTGTTTTCTTGTACTTTTAAGCCACTCAGATACCCTACGGGCTCGGAAAGTGCAACGAAACCATCAAATTTTAGCTAGAAACTGTATTTTTGTCGATTTTTATTGAATTTGAACTATATTTCAACGTTTTTTGATGGTTCTGAGCCACCAAACACACTTAAAGCATGCAGAATCGACTCAGAATAGGAAAAGGAGACGTTTAGGTCGACTTTATGCATTCTGGCGTTCGTAGATACAAGAAAACTGTTAAAATTCTTCAGAAACGTCACTTTTCAAGTGTTTTTCTTTGTACTTTTAAGCCACTCAGATACCCTACGGGCTCGGAAAGTGCAACGAAACCATCAAATTTTAGCTAGAAACTGTATTTTTGTCGATTTTTATTGAATTTGAACTATATTTCAACGTTTTTTGATGGTTCTGAGCCACCAAACACACTTAAAGCATGCAGAATCGACTCAGAATAGGAAAAGGAGACGTTTAGGTCAATTTTATGCATTCTGGCGTTCGTAGATACAAGAAAACTGTTAAAATTCTTCAGAAACGTCACTTTTGAAGTGTTTTCTTGTACTTTTAAGCCACTCAGATACCCTACGGGCTCGGAAAGTGCAACGAAACCATCAAATTTTAGCTAGAAACTGTATTTTTGTCGATTTTTATTGAATTTGAACTATATTTCAACGTTTTTTGATGGTTCTGAGCCACCAAACACACTTAAAGCATGCAGAATCGACTCAGAATAGGAAAACGAGACGTTTAGGTCAATTTTATGCATTCTGGCGTTCGTAGATACAAGAAAACTGTTAAAATTCTTCAGAAACGTCACTTTTGAAGTGTTTTCTTGTACTTTTAAGCCACTCAGATACCCTACGGGCTCGGAAAGTGCAACGAAACCATCAAATTTTAGCTAGAAACTGTATTTTTGTCGATTTTTATTGAATTTGAACTATATTTCAACGTTTTTTGATTGTTCTGAGCCACCAAACACACTTAAAGCATGCAGAATCGACTCAGAATAGGAAAAGGAGACGTTTAGGTCAATTTTATGCATTCTGGCGTTCGTAGATACAAGAAAACTGTTAAAATTCTTCAGAAACGTCACTTTTGAAGTGGTTTCTTGTACTTTTCAGCCACTCAGATACCCTACGGGCTCGAAAAGTGCAACGAAACCATCAAATTTTAGCTAGAAACTGTATTTTTGTCGATTTTTATTGAATTTGAACTATATTTCAACGTTTTTTGATGGTTCTGAGCCACCAAACACACTTAAAGCATGCAGAATCGACTCAGAATAGGAAAAGGAGACGTTTAGGTCAATTTTATGCATTCTGGCGTTCGTAAATACAAGAAAACTGTTAAAATTCTTCAGAAACGTCACTTTTGAAGTGTTTTCTTGTACTTTTAAGCCACTCAGATACCCTACGGGCTCGGAAAGTGCAACGAAACCATCAAATTTTAGCTAGAAACTGTATTTTTGTCGATTTTTATTGAATTTGAACTATATTTCAACGTTTTTTTGATGGTTCTGAGCCACCAAACACACTTAAAGCATGCAGAATCGACTCAGAATAGGAAAAGGAGACGTTTAGGTCAATTTTATGCATTCTGGCGTTCGTAGATACAAGAAAACTGTTAAAATTCTTCAGAAACGTCACTTTTGAAGTGTTTTCTTGTACTTTTAAGCCACTCAGATACCCTACGGGCTCGGAAAGTGCAACGAAACCATCAAATTTTAGCTAGAAACTGTATTTTTGTCGATTTTTATTGAATTTGAACTATATTTCAACGTTTTTTGATGGTTCTGAGCCACCAAACACACTTAAAGCATGCAGAATCGACTCAGAATAGGAAAAGGAGACGTTTAGGTCAATTTTATGCATTCTGGCGTTCGTAGATACAAGAAAACTGTTAAAATTCTTCAGAAACGTCACTTTTGAAGTGTTTTCTTGTACTTTTAAGCCACTCAGATACCCTACGGGCTCGGAAAGTGCAACGAAACCATCAAATTTTAGCTAGAAACTGTATTTTTGTCGATTTTTATTGAATTTGAACTATATTTCAACGTTTTTTGATGGTTCTGAGCCACCAAACACACTTAAAGCATTCAGAACCGACTCAGAATAGGAAAAGGAGACGTTTAGGTCAATTTTATGCATTCTGGCGTTCGTAGATACAAGAAAACTGTTAAAATTCTTCAGAAACGTCACTTTTGAAGTGTTTTCTTGTACTTTTAAGCCACTCAGATATCCTACGGGCTCGGAAAGTGCAACGAAACCATCAAATTTTAGCTAGAAACTGTATTTTTGTCGATTTTTATTGAATTTGAACTATATTTCAACGTTTTTTGATGGTTCTGAGCCACCAAACACACTTAAAGCATGCAGAATCGACTCAGAATAGGAAAAGGAGACGTTTAGGTCAATTTTATGCATTCTGGCGTTCGTAAATACAAAGAAAAACTGTTAAAATTCTTCAGAAACGTCACTTTTGAAGTGTTTTCTTGTACTTTTAAGCCACTCAGATACCCTACGGGCTCGGAAAGTGCAACGAAACCATCAAATTTTAGCTAGAAACTGTATTTTTGTCGATTTTTATTGAATTTGAACTATATTTCAACGTTTTTTGCTGGTTCTGAGCCACCAAACACACATAAAGCATGCAGAATCGACTCAGAATAGGAAAAGGAGACGTTTAGGTCAATTTTATGCATTCTGGCGTTCGTAGATACAAGAAAACTGTTAAAATTCTTCAGAAACGTCACTTTTGAAGTGTTTTCTTGTACTTTTAAGCCACTCAGATACCCTACGGGCTCGGAAAGTGCAACGAAACCATCAAATTTTAGCTAGAAACTGTATTTTTGTCGATTTTTATTGAATTTGA
This sequence comes from Zophobas morio, assembly GCF_036711695.1. Lineage (NCBI taxonomy): Eukaryota > Metazoa > Arthropoda > Insecta > Coleoptera > Tenebrionidae > Zophobas > Zophobas morio. The sequence continues at coordinate 44,929 of NW_026972512.1, read as the reverse complement.
ACTATATTTCAACGTTTTTTGATGGTTCTGAGCCACCAAACACACTTAAAGCATGCAGAATCGACTCAGAATAGGAAAAGGAGACGTTTAGGTCAATTTTATGCATTCTGGCGTTCGTAGATACAAGAAAACTGTTAAAATTCTTCAGAAACGTCACTTTTGAAGTGTTTTCTTGTACTTTTAAGCCACTCAGATACCCTACGGGCTCGGAAAGTGCAACGAAACCATCAAATTTTAGCTAGAAACTGTATTTTTGTCGATTTTTATTGAATTTGAACTATATTTCAACGTTTTTTGATGGTTCTGAGCCACCAAACACACTTAAAGCATGCAGAATCGACTCAGAATAGGAAAAGCAGACGTTTAGGTCAATTTTATGCATTCTGGCGTTCGTAGATACAAGAAAACTGTTAAAATTCTTCAGAAACGTCACTTTTGAAGTGTTTTCTTGTACTTTTAAGCTACTCAGATACCCTATGGGCTCGGAAGGTGCAACGAAACCATCAAATTTTAGCTAGAAACTGTATTTTTGTCGATTTTTATTGAATTTGAACTATATTTCAACGTTTTTTGATGGTTCTGAGCCACCAAACACACTTAAAGCATGCAGAATCGACTCAGAATAGGAAAAGGAGACGTTTAGGTCAATTTTATGCATTCTGGCGTTCGTAGATACAAGAAAACTGTTAAAATTCTTCAGAAACGTCACTTTTGAAGTGTTTTCTTGTACTTTTAAGCCACTCAGATACCCTACGGGCTCGGAAAGTGCAACGAAACCATAAAATTTTAGCTAGAAACTGTATTTTTGTCGATTTTTATTGAATTTGAACTATATTTCAACGTTTTTTGATGGTTCTGAGCCACCAAACACACTTTAAGCATGCAGAATCGACTCAGAATAGGAAAAGGAGACGTTTAGGTCAATTTTATGCATTCTGGCGTTCGTAGATACAAGAAAACTGTTAAAATTCTTCAGAAACGTCACTTTTGAAGTGTTTTCTTGTACTTTTAAGCCACTCAGATACCCTACGGGCTCGGAAAGTGCAACGAAACCATCAAATTTTAGCTAGAAACTGTATTTTTGTCGATTTTTATTGAATTTGAACTATATTTCAACGTTTTTTGATGGTTCTGAGCCACCAAACACACTTAAAGCATGCAGAATCGACTCAGAATAGGAAAAGGAGACGTTTAGGTCAATTTTATGCATTCTGGCGTTCGTAGATACAAGAAAACTGTTAAAATTCTTCAGAAACGTCACTTTTGAAGTGTTTTCTTGTACTTTTAAGCCACTCAGATAACCTACGGGCTCGGAAAGTGCAACGAAACCATCAAATTTTAGCTAGAAACTGTATTTTTGTCGATTTTTATTGAATTTGAACTATATTTCAACGTTTTTTGATGGTTCTGAGCCACCAAACACACTTAAAGCATGCAGAATCGACTCAGAATAGGAAAAGGAGACGTTTAGGTCAATTTTATGCATTCTGGCGTACGTAGATACAAGAAAACTGTTAAAATTCTTCAGAAACGTCACTTTTGAAGTGTTTTCTTGTACTTTTAAGCCACTCAGATACCCTACGGGCTCGGAAAGTGCAACGAAACCATCAAATTTTAGCTAGAAACTGTATTTTTGTCGATTTTTATTCATTTGAACTATATTTCAACGTTTTTTGATGGTTCTGAGCCACCAAACACACTTAAAGCATTCAGAATCGACTCAGAATAGGAAAAGGAGACGTTTAGGTCAATTTTATGCATTCTGGCGTTCGTAGATACAAGAAAACTGTTAAAATTCTTCAGAAACGTCACTTTTGAAGTGTTTTCTTGTACTTTTAAGCCACTCAGATACCCTACGGGCTCGGAAAGTGCAACGAAACCATCAAATTTTAGCTAGAAACTGTATTTTTGTCGATTTTTATTGAATTTGAACTATATTTCAACGTTTTTTGATGGTTCTGAGCCACCAAACACACTTAAAGCATGCAGAATCGACTCAGAATAGGAAAAGGAGACGTTTAGGTCAATTTTATGCATTCTGGCGTTCGTAAATACAAGAAAACTGTTAAAATTCTTCAGAAACGTCACTTTTGAAGTGTTTTCTTGTACTTTTAAGCCACTCAGATATCCTACGGGCTCGGAAAGTGCAACGAAACCATCAAATTTTAGCTAGAAACTGTATTTTTGTCGATTTTTATTAAATTTGAACTATATTTCAACGTTTTTTGATGGTTCTGAGCCACCAAACACACTTAAAGCATGCAGAATCGACTCAGAATAGGAAAAGGAGACGTTTAGGTCAATTTTATGCATTCTGGCGTTCGTAGATACAAGAAAACTGTTAAAATTCTTCAGAAACGTCACTTTTGAAGTGTTTTCTTGTACTTTTAAGCCACTCAGATACCCTACGGGCTCGGAAAGTGCAACGAAACCATCAAATTTTAGCTAGAAACTGTATTTTTGTCGATTTTTATTGAATTTGAACTATATTTCAACGTTTTTTGATGGTTCTGAGCCACCAAACACACTTAAAGCATGCAGAATCGACTCAGAATAGGAAAAGGAGACGTTTAGGTCAATTTTATGCATTCTGGCGTTCGTAGATACAAGAAAACTGTTAAAATTCTTCAGAAACGTCACTTTTGAAGTGTTTTCTTGTACTTTTAAGCCACTCAGATACCCTACGGGCTCGGAAAGTGCAACGAAACCATCAAATTTTAGCTAGAAACTGTATTTTTGTCGATTTTTATTGAATTTGAACTATATTTCAACGTTTTTTGATGGTTCTGAGCCACCAAACACACTTAAAGCATTCAGAATCGACTCAGAATAGGAAAAGGAGACGTTTAGGTCACATTTATGCATTCTGGCGTTCGTAGATACAAGAAAACTGTTAAAATTCTTCAGAAACGTCACTTTTGAAGTGTTTTCTTGTACTTTTAAGCCACTCAGATATCCTACGGGCTCGGAAAGTGCAACGAAACCATCAAATTTTAGCTAGAAACTGTATTTTTGTCGATTTTTATTGAATTTGAACTATATTTCAACGTTTTTTGATGGTTCTGAGCCACCAAACACACTTAAAGCATGCAGAATCGACTCAGAATAGGAAAAGGAGACGTTTAGGTCAATTTTATGCATTCTGGCGTTCGTAAATACAAGAAAACTGTTAAAATTCTTCAGAAACGTCACTTTTGAAGTGTTTTCTTGTACTTTTAAGCCACTCAGATACCCTACGGGCTCGGAAAGTGCAACGAAATCATCAAATTTTAGCTAGAAACTGTATTTTTGTCGATTTTTATTGAATTTGAACTATATTTCAACGTTTTTTGATGGTTCTGAGCCACCAAACACACTTAAAGCATGCAGAATCGACTCAGAATAGGAAAAGGAGACGTTTAGGTCAATTTTATGCATTCTGGCGTTCGTAGATACAAGAAAACTGTTAAAATTCTTCAGAAACGTCACTTTTGAAGTGTTTTCTTGTACTTTTAAGCCACTCAGATACCCTACGGGCTCGGAAAGTGCAACGATACCATCAAATTTTAGCTAGAAACTGTATTTTTGTCGATTTTTATTGAATTTGAACTATATTTCAACGTTTTTTGATGGTTCTGAGCCACCAAACACACTTAAAGCATGCAGAATCGACTCAGAATAGGAAAAGGAGACGTTTAGGTCAATTTTATGCATTCTGGCGTTCGTAGATACAAGAAAACTGTTAAAATTCTTCAGAAACGTCACTTTTGAAGTGTTTTCTTGTACTTTTAAGCCACTCAGATACCCTACGGGCTCGGAAAGTGCAACGAAACCATCAAATTTTAGCTAGAAACTGTATTTTTGTCGATTTTTATTGAATTTGAACTATATTTCAACGTTTTTTGATGGTTCTGAGCCACCAAACACACTTAAAGCATGCAGAATCGACTCAGAATAGGAAAAGGAGACGTTTAGGTCAATTTTATGCATTCTGGCGTTCGTAGATACAAGAAAACTGTTAAAATTCTTCAGAAACGTCACTTTTGAAGTGTTTTCTTGTACTTTTAAGCCACTCAGATACCCTACGGGCTCGGAAAGTGCAACGAAACCATCAAATTTTAACTAGAAACTGTATTTTTGTCGATTTTTATTGAATTTGAACTATATTTCAACGTTTTTTGATGGTTCTGAGCCACCAAACACACTTAAAGCATGCAGAATCGACTCAGAATAGGAAAAGGAGACGTTTAGGTCAATTTTATGCATTCTGGCGTTCGTAGATACAAGAAAACTGTTAAAATTCTTAAGAAACGTCACTTTTGAAGTGTTTTCTTGTACTTTTAAGCCACTCAGATACCCTACGGGCTCGGAAAGTGCAACGAAACCATCAAATTTTAACTAGAAACTGTATTTTTGTCGATTTTTATTGAATTTGAACTTTATTTCAACGTTTTTTGATGGTTCTGAGCCACCAAACACACTTAAAGCATGCAGAATCGACTCAGAATAGGAAAAGGAGACGTTTAGGTCAATTTTATGCATTCTGGCGTTCGTAGATACAAGAAAACTGTTAAAATTCTTCAGAAACGTCACTTTTGAAGTGTTTTCTTGTACTTTTAAGCCACTCAGATACCCTACGGGCTCGGAAAGTGCAACGAAACCATCAAATTTTAGCTAGAAACTGTATTTTTGTCGATTTTTATTGAATTTGAACTATATTTCAACGTTTTTTGATGGTTCTGAGCCACCAAACACACTTAAAGCATGCAGAATCGACTCAGAATAGGAAAAGGAGACGTTTAGGTCAATTTTATGCATTCTGGCGTTCGTAGATACAAGAAAACTGTTAAAATTCTTCAGAAACGTCACTTTTGAAGTGTTTTCTTGTACTTTTAAGCCACTCAGATACCCTACGGGCTCGGAAAGTGCAACGAAACCATCAAATTTTAACTAGAAACTGTATTTTTGTCGATTTTTATTGAATTTGAACTATATTTCAACGTTTTTTGATGGTTCTGAGCCACCAAACACACTTAAAGCATGCAGAATCGACTCAGAATAGGAAAAGGAGACGTTTAGGTCAATTTTATGCATTCTGGCGTTCGTAGATACAAGAAAACTGTTAGAATTCTTCAGAAACGTCACTTTTGAAGTGTTTTCTTGTACTTTTAAGCCACTCAGATACCCTACGTGCTCGGAAAGTGCAACGAAACCATCAAATTTTAGCTAGAAACTGTATTTTTGTCGATTTTTATTGAATTTGAACTATATTTCAACGTTTTTTGATGGTTCTGAGCCACCAAACACACTTAAAGCATGCAGAATCGACTCAGAATAGGAAAAGGAGACGTTTAGGTCAATTTTATGCATTCTGGCGTTCGTAGATACAAGAAAACTGTTAAAATACTTTAGAAACGTCACTTTTGAAGTGTTTTCTTGTACTTTTAAGCCATTCAGATACCCTACGGGCTCGGAAAGTGCAACGAAACCATCAAATTTTAACTAGAAACTGTATTTTTGTCGATTTTTATTGAATTTGAACTATATTTCAACGTTTTTTTATGGTTCTGAGCCACCAAACACACTTAAAGCATGCAGAATCGACTCAGAATAGGAAAATGAGACGTTTAGGTCAATTTTATGCATTCTGGCGTTCGTAGATACAAGAAAACTGTTAAATTTCTTCAGAAACGTCACTTTTGAAGTGTTTTCTTGTACTTTTAAGCCACTCAGATACCCTACGGGCTCGGAAAGTGCAACGAAACCATCAAATTTTAGCTAGAAACTGTATTTTTGTCGATTTTTATTGAATTTGAACTATATTTCAACGTTTTTTGATGGTTCTGAGCCACCAAACACACTTAAAGCATGCAGAATCGACTCAGAATAGGAAAAGGAGACGTTTAGGTCAATTTTATGCATTCTGGCGTTCGTAGATACAAGAAAACTGTTAAAATTCTTCAGAAACGTCACTTTTGAAGTGTTTTCTTGTACTTTTAAGCCACTCAGATACCCTACGGGCTCGGAAAGTGCAACGAAACCATCAAATTTTAACTAGAAACTGTATTTTTGTCGATTTTTATTGAATTTGAACTATATTTCAACGTTTTTTGATGGTTCTGAGCCACCAAACACACTTAAAGCATGCAGAATCGACTCAGAATAGGAAAAGGAGACGTTTAGGTCAATTTTATGCATTCTGGCGTTCGTAGATACAAGAAAACTGTTAAAATTCTTCAGAAACGTCACTTTTGAAGTGTTTTCTTGTACTTTTAAGCCACTCAGATACCCTACGGTCTCGGAAAGTGCAACGATACCATCAAATTTTAACTAGAAACTGTATTTTTGTCGATTTTTATTGAATTTGAACTATATTTCAACGTTTTTTGATGGTTCTGAGCCACCAAACACACTTAAAGCATGCAGAATCGACTCAGAATAGGAAAAGGAGACGTTTAGGTCAATTTTATGCATTCTGGCGTTCGTAGATACAAGAAAACTGTTAAAATTCTTCAGAAACGTCACTTTTGAAGTGTTTTCTTGTACTTTTAAGCCACTCAGATACCCTACGGGCTCGGAAAGTGCAACGAAACCATCAAATTTAGAAACTGTATTTTTGTCGATTTTTATTGAATTTGAACTATATTTCAACGTTTTTTGATGGTTCTGAGCCACCAAACACACTTAAAGCATGCAGAATCGACTCAGAATAGGAAAAGGAGACGTTTAGGTCAATTTTATGCATTCTGGCGTTCGTAAATACAAGAAAACTGTTAAAATTCTTCAGAAACGTCACTTTTGAAGTGTTTTCTTGTACTTTTAAGCCACTCAGATACCCTACGGGCTCGGAAAGTGCAACGAAACCATCAAATTTTAGCTAGAAACTGTATTTTTGTCGATTTTTATTGAATTTGAACTATATTTCAACGTTTTTTGATGGTTCTGAGCCACCAAACACACTTAAAGCATGCAGAATCGACTCAGAATAGGAAAAGGAGACGTTTAGGTCAATTTTATGCATTCTGGCGTTCGTAGATACAAGAAAACTGTTAAAATTCTTCAGAAACGTCACTTTTGAAGTGTTTTCTTGTACTTTTAAGCCACTCAGATACCCTACGGGCTCGGAAAGTGCAACGAAACCATCAAATTTTAGCTAGAAACTGTATTTTTGTCGATTTTTATTGAATTTGAACTATATTTCAACGTTTTTTGATGGTTCTGAGCCACCAAACACACTTAAAGCATGCAGAATCGACTCAGAATAGGAAAAGGAGACGTTTAGGTCAATTTTATGCATTCTGGCGTTCGTAGATACAAGAAAACTGTTAAAATTCTTCAGAAACGTCACTTTTGAAGTGTTTTCTTGTACTTTTAAGCCACTCAGATACCCTACGGGCTCGGAAAGTGCAACGAAACCATCAAATTTTAGCTAGAAACTGTATTTTTGTCGATTTTTATTGAATTTGAACTATATTTCAACGTTTTTTGATGGTTCTGAGCCACCAAACACACTTAAAGCATTCAGAATCGACTCAGAATAGGAAAAGGAGACGTTTAGGTCAATTTTATGCATTCTGGCGTTCGTAGATACAAGAAAACTGTTAAAATTCTTCAGAAACGTCACTTTTGAAGTGTTTTCTTGTACTTTTAAGCCACTCAGATATCCTACGGGCTCGGAAAGTGCAACGAAACCATCAAATTTTAGCTAGAAACTGTATTTTTGTCGATTTTTATTGAATTTGAACTATATTTCAACGTTTTTTGATGGTTCTGAGCCACCAAACACACTTAAAGCATGCAGAATCGACTCAGAATAGGAAAAGGAGACGTTTAGGTCAATTTTATGCATTCTGGCGTTCGTAAATACAAGAAAACTGTTAAAATTCTTCAGAAACGTCACTTTTGAAGTGTTTTCTTGTACTTTTAAGCCACTCAGATACCCTACGGGCTCGGAAAGTGCAACGAAACCATCAAATTTTAGCTAGAAACTGTATTTTTGTCGATTTTTATTGAATTTGAACTATATTTCAACGTTTTTTGCTGGTTCTGAGCCACCAAACACACATAAAGCATGCAGAATCGACTCAGAATAGGAAAAGGAGACGTTTAGGTCAATTTTATGCATTCTGGCGTTCGTAGATACAAGAAAACTGTTAAAATTCTTCAGAAACGTCACTTTTGAAGTGTTTTCTTGTACTTTTAAGCCACTCAGATACCCTACGGGCTCGGAAAGTGCAACGAAACCATCAAATTTTAGCTAGAAACTGTATTTTTGTCGATTTTTATTGAATTTGAACTATATTTCAACGTTTTTTGATGGTTCTGAGCCACCAAACACACTTAAAGCATGCAGAATCGACTCAGAATAGGAAAAGGAGACGTTTAGGTCAATTTTATGCATTCTGGCGTTCGTAGATACAAGAAAACTGTTAAAATTCTTCAGAAACGTCACTTTTGAAGTGTTTTCTTGTACTTTTAAGCCACTCAGATACCCTACGGGCTCGGAAAGTGCAACGAAACCATCAAATTTTAGCTAGAAACTGTATTTTTGTCGATTTTTATTGAATTTGAACTATATTTCAACGTTTTTTGATGGTTCTGAGCCACCAAACACACTTAACACTAGAACTGCCGCACCGGTCATTTTGACCGTTTTCCGATTTTAAAGTTTTTTTTTTAACGGAAATAATTTTTCTATGATCTTGCAATTTTGTGAGTTTTCCTAAATTATCTTTGGCAATGCTCTCACGAAATTTTGAACATTTTGAAATATTCTGAGCGCTCTTTTGGAAATTTTTTCCTTAAACCGCCGGCCCGGTTAGATTGACCGAGACGTTAAAATTATATTTTGATCAAATGTATATGTCATTTAGTTTATTTTCTGGGAGCAGTTGAATGAATTATACAGTTAGACTTGCACCTAATGTAAATAAATTTATATTTTCAACATTTGTAAAATAAAAAAAAGGCATATATCTGTATCAAAAAATCAAAGCTTTTCCTCTTTGTTAGTTTTTGATCGTGCTTATTTCAACGTGTTCATTCTTACACTCGGCTAAGGACCTGTTTCCACTTGTGCCACACATGCCAGAACTGATTTTGCGCATGCGTACAAAATTTTTGCAAAATACAGCCTGTAAATTTGTGAACATAGAAATTGCTCTGCTGTACTTCGAAAGGGTATGATTTCTGTTTAGTTTTAGTATACTTACCTATATACAAATTGAATTGTATGTGGTCCAGGAAAGGCCTCATAGCTGCACAAGCCTTAGGATATTTAGACTAACTGGAATATCTTCCACCAAAAAATTCGGAGTATGATTCTAAATTATCTAATACGGATAGGGAAAATGAAATACTTTCCCACCTTGTTCTGAGTAAAGAACAATGTGGTTGTGAATCTGACCGTGACAGAGTTTGTGATACACGATGGTGGTGAATATTGCTTGGTCGAGTGTAACCGAAACCTCGCAGAATAGCCCATAACAAAAAAGATTAACAATATTCCAATAATTGTGAGGGTGGATCACAGATATGTCATCAATCTCGTAAAAGCCGTACATATCTAGAAAATAAATGTGAAAATAAAACTTAGAATATGTGTGAGAACTAAAAAAAAGAACCTATATGGTTTATATGAATTTAAAACAACCTACTGCAAAAACTGTAACGACATTTAAGATAATTACGTTAAGGTAACAATTATTTTTGTATTTTGCGTTTCCTTTTATGTAAATAGATTTGCTAATTAAAAAAAAACAACCGAAAAAAACGAGTTTTAATCACCGGTCAATTTGACCGGGGCGGCGGTTCCAGGTATGTGGAATTTTCGGCGGTTCTAGTGTTAAAGCATGCAGAATCGACTCAGAATAGGAAAAGCAGACGTTTAGGTCAATTTTATGCATTCTGGCGTTCGTAGATACAAGAAAACTGTTAAAATTCTTCAGAAACGTCACTTTTGAAGTGTTTTCTTGTACTTTTAAGCTACTCAGATACCCTACGGGCTCGGAAGGTGCAACGAAACCATCAAATTTTAGCTAGAAACTGTATTTTTGTCGATTTTTATTGAATTTGAACTATATTTCAACGTTTTTTGATGGTTCTGAGCCACCAAACACACTTAAAGCATGCAGAATCGACTCAGAATAGGAAAAGGAGACGTTTAGGTCAATTTTATGCATTCTGGCGTTCGTAGATACAAGAAAACTGTTAAAATTCTTCAGAAACGTCACTTTTGAAGTGTTTTCTTGTACTTTTAAGCCACTCAGATACCCTACGGGCTCGGAAAGTGCAACGAAACCATAAAATTTTAGCTAGAAACTGTATTTTTGTCGATTTTTATTGAATTTGAACTATATTTCAACGTTTTTTGATGGTTCTGAGCCACCAAACACACTTTAAGCATGCAGAATCGACTCAGAATAGGAAAAGGAGACGTTTAGGTCAATTTTATGCATTCTGGCGTTCGTAGATACAAGAAAACTGTTAAAATTCTTCAGAAACGTCACTTTTGAAGTGTTTTCTTGTACTTTTAAGCCACTCAGTTACCCTACGGGCTCGGAAAGTGCAACGAAACCATCAAATTTTAGCTAGAAACTGTATTTTTGTCGATTTTTATTGAATTTGAACTATATTTCAACGTTTTTTGGTGGTTCTGAGCCACCAAACACACTTAAAGCATGCAGAATCGACTCAGAATAGGAAAAGGAGACGTTTAGGTCAATTTTATGCATTCTGGCGTTCGTAGATACAAGAAAACTGTTAAAATTCTTCAGAAACGTCACTTTTGAAGTGTTTTCTTGTACTTTTAAGCCACTCAGATAACCTACGGGCTCGGAAAGTGCAACGAAACCATCAAATTTTAGCTAGAAACTGTATTTTTGTCGATTTTTATTGAATTTGAACTATATTTCAACGTTTTTTGATGGTTCTGAGCCACCAAACACACTTAAAGCATGCAGAATCGACTCAGAATAGGAAAAGGAGACGTTTAGGTCAATTTTATGCATTCTGGCGTTCGTAGATACAAGAAAACTGTTAAAATTCTTCAGAAACGTCACTTTTGAAGTGTTTTCTTGTACTTTTAAGCCACTCAGATACCCTACGGGCTCGGAAAGTGCAACGAAACCATCAAATTTTAGCTAGAAACTGTATTTTTGTCGATTTTTATTCATTTGAACTATATTTCAACGTTTTTTGATGGTTCTGAGCCACCAAACACACTTAAAGCATTCAGAATCGACTCAGAATAGGAAAAGGAGACGTTTAGGTCAATTTTATGCATTCTGGCGTTCGTAGATACAAGAAAACTGTTAAAATTCTTCAGAAACGTCACTTTTGAAGTGTTTTCTTGTACTTTTAAGCCACTCAGATACCCTACGGGCTCGGAAAGTGCAACGAAACCATCAAATTTTAGCTAGAAACTGTATTTTTGTCGATTTTTATTGAATTTGAACTATATTTCAACGTTTTTTGATGGTTCTGAGCCACCAAACACACTTAAAGCATGCAGAATCGACTCAGAATAGGAAAAGGAGACGTTTAGGTCAATTTTATGCATTCTGGCGTTCGTAAATACAAGAAAACTGTTAAAATTCTTCAGAAACGTCACTTTTGAAGTGTTTTCTTGTACTTTTAAGCCACTCAGATATCCTACGGGCTCGGAAAGTGCAACGAAACCATCAAATTTTAGCTAGAAACTGTATTTTTGTCGATTTTTATTGAATTTGAACTATATTTCAACGTTTTTTGATGGTTCTGAGCCACCAAACACACTTAAAGCATGCAGAATCGACTCAGAATAGGAAAAGGAGACGTTTAGGTCAATTTTATGCATTCTGGCGTTCGTAGATACAAGAAAACTGTTAAAATTCTTCAGAAACGTCACTTTTGAAGTGTTTTCTTGTACTTTTAAGCCACTCAGATACCCTACGGGCTCGGAAAGTGCAACGAAACCATCAAATTTTAGCTAGAAACTGTATTTTTGTCGATTTTTATTGAATTTGAACTATATTTCAACGTTTTTTGATGGTTCTGAGCCACCAAACACACTTAAAGCATGCAGAATCGACTCAGAATAGGAAAAGGAGACGTTTAGGTCAATTTTATGCATTCTGGCGTTCGTAGATACAAGAAAACTGTTAAAATTCTTCAGAAACGTCACTTTTGAAGTGTTTTCTTGTACTTTTAAGCCACTCAGATACCCTACGGGCTCGGAAAGTGCAACGAAACCATCAAATTTTAGCTAGAAACTGTATTTTTGTCGATTTTTATTGAATTTGAACTATATTTCAACGTTTTTTGATGGTTCTGAGCCACCAAACACACTTAAAGCATTCAGAATCGACTCAGAATAGGAAAAGGAGACGTTTAGGTCACATTTATGCATTCTGGCGTTCGTAGATACAAGAAAACTGTTAAAATTCTTCAGAAACGTCACTTTTGAAGTGTTTTCTTGTACTTTTAAGCCACTCAGATATCCTACGGGCTCGGAAAGTGCAACGAAACCATCAAATTTTAGCTAGAAACTGTATTTTTGTCGATTTTTATTGAATTTGAACTATATTTCAACGTTTTTTGATGGTTCTGAGCCACCAAACACACTTAAAGCATGCAGAATCGACTCAGAATAGGAAAAGGGGACGTTTAGGTCAATTTTATGCATTCTGGCGTTCGTAAATACAAGAAAACTGTTAAAATTCTTCAGAAACGTCACTTTTGAAGTGTTTTCTTGTACTTTTAAGCCACTCAGATACCCTACGGTCTCGGAAAGTGCAACGATACCATCAAATTTTAACTAGAAACTGTATTTTTGTCGATTTTTATTGAATTTGAACTATATTTCAACGTTTTTTGATGGTTCTGAGCCACCAAACACACTTAAAGCATGCAGAATCGACTCAGAATAGGAAAAGGAGACGTTTAGGTCAATTTTATGCATTCTGGCGTTCGTAGATACAAGAAAACTGTTAAAATTCTTCAGAAACGTCACTTTTGAAGTGTTTTCTTGTACTTTTAAGCCACTCAGATACCCTACGGGCTCGGAAAGTGCAACGAAACCATCAAATTTTAGCTAGAAACTGTATTTTTGTCGATTTTTATTGAATCTGAACTATATTTCAACGTTTTTTGATGGTTCTGAGCCACCAAACACACTTAAAGCATGCAGAATCGACTCAGAATAGGAAAAGGAGACGTTTAGGTCAATTTTATGAATTCTGGCGTTCGTAGATACAAGAAAACTGTTAAAATTCTTCAGAAACGTCACTTTTGAAGTGTTTTCTTGTACTTTTAAGCCACTCAGATACCCTACGGGCTCGGAAAGTGCAACGAAACCATCAAATTTTAACTAGAAACTGTATTTTTGTCGATTTTTATTGAATTTGAACTATATTTCAACGTTTTTTGATGGTTCTGAGCCACCAAACACACTTAAAGCATGCAGAATCGACTCAGAATAGAAAAAGGAGACGTTTAGGTCAATTTTATGCATTCTGGCGTTCGTAGATACAAGAAAACTGTTAAAATTCTTCAGAAACGTCACTTTTGAAGTGTTTTCTTGTACTTTTAAGCCACTCAGATACCCTACGGGCTCGGAAAGTGCAACGAAACCATCAAATTTTAACTAGAAACTGTATTTTTGTCGATTTTTATTGAATTTGAACTATATTTCAACGTTTTTTGATGGTTCTGAGCCACCAAACACACTTAAAGCATGCAGAATCGACTCAGAATAGGAAAAGGAGACGTTTAGGTCAATTTTATGCATTCTGGCGTTCGTAGATACAAGAAAACTGTTAAAATTCTTCAGAAACGTCACTTTTGAAGTGTTTTCTTGTACTTTTAAGCCACTCAGATACCCTACGGGCTCGGAAAGTGCAACGAAACCATCAAATTTTAACTAGAAACTGTATTTTTGTCGATTTTTATTGAATTTGAACTATATTTCAACGTTTTTTGATGGTTCTGAGCCACCAAACACACTTAAAGCATGCAGAATCGACTTAGAATAGGAAAAGGAGACGTTTAGGTCAATTTTATGCATTCTGGCGTTCGTAGATACAAGAAAACTGTTAAAATTCTTCAGAAACGTCACTTTTGAAGTGTTTTCTTGTACTTTTAAGCCACTCAGATACCCTACGGGCTCGGAAAGTGCAACGAAACCATCAAATTTTAGCTGGAAACTGTATTTTTGTCGATTTTTATTGAATTTGAACTATATTTCAACGTTTTTTGATGGTTCTGAGCCACCAAACACACTTAAAGCATGCAGAATCGACTCAGAATAGGAAAAGGAGACGTTTAGGTCAATTTTATGCATTCTGGCGTTCGTAGATACAAGAAAACTGTTAAAATACTTTAGAAACGTCACTTTTGAAGTGTTTTCTTGTACTTTTAAGCCACTCAGATACCCTACGGGCTCGGAAAGTGCAACGAAACCATCAAATTTTAACTAGAAACTGTATTTTTGTCGATTTTTATTGAATTTGAACTATATTTCAACGTTTTTTGATGGTTCTGAGCCACCAAACACACTTAAAGCATGCAGAATCGACTCAGAATAGGAAAAGGAGACGTTTAGGTCAATTTTATGCATTCTGGCGTTCGTAGATACAAGAAAACTGTTAAAATTCTTCAGAAACGTCACTTTTGAAGTGTTTTCTTGTACTTTTAAGCCACTCAGATACCCTACGGGCTCGGAAAGTGCAACGAAACCATCAAATTTTAACTAGAAACTGTATTTTTGTCGATTTTTATTGAATTTGAACTATATTTCAACGTTTTTTGATGGTTCTGAGCCACCAAACACACTTAAAGCATGCAGAATCGACTCAGAATAGGAAAAGGAGACGTTTAGGTCAATTTTATGCATTCTGGCGTTCGTAGATACAAGAAAACTGTTAAAATTCTTCAGAAACGTCACTTTCGAAGTGTTTTCTTGTACTTTTAAGCCACTCAGATACCCAACGGGCTCGGAAAGTGCAACGAAACCATCAAATTTTAACTAGAAACTGTATTTTTGTCGATTTTTATTGAATTTGAACTATATTTCAACGTTTTTTTATGGTTCTGAGCCACCAAACACACTTAAAGCATGCAGAATCGACACAGAATAGGAAAAGGAGACGTTTAGGTCAATTTTATGCATTCTGGCGTTCGTAGATACAAGAAAACTGTTAAAATTCTTCAGAAACGTCACTTTTGAAGTGTTTTCTTTTACTTTTAAGCCACTCAGATACCCTACGGGCTCGGAAAGTGCAACGAAACCATCAAATTTTAGCTAGAAACTGTATTTTTGTCGATTTTTATTGAATTTGAACTATATTTCAACGTTTTTTGATGGTTCTGAGCCACCAAACACACTTAAAGCATGCAGAATCGACTCAGAATAGGAAAAGGAGACGTTTAGGTCAATTTTATGCATTCTGGCGTTCGTAGATACAAGAAAACTGTTAAAATTCTTCAGAAACGTCACTTTTGAAGTGTTTTCTTGTACTTTTAAGCCACTCAGATACCCTACGGGCTCGGAAAGTGCAACGAAACCATCAAATTTGAACTAGAAACTGTATTTTTGTCGATTTTTATTGAATTTGAACTATATTTCAATGTTTTTTGATGGTTCTGAGCCACCAAACACACTTAAAGCATGCAGAATCGACTCAGAATAGGAAAAGGAGACGTTTAGGTCAATTTTATGCATTCTGGCGTTCGTAGATACAAGAAAACTGTTAAAATTCTTCAGAAACGTCACTTTTGAAGTGTTTTCTTGTACTTTTAAGCCACTCAGATACCCTACGGGCTCGGAAAGTGCAACGAAACCATCAAATTTTAGCTAGAAACTGTATTTTTGTCGATTTTTATTGAATTTGAACTATATTTCAACGTTTTTTGATGGTTCTGAGGCACCAAACACACTTAAAGCATGCAGAATCGACTCAGAATGGGAAAAGGAGACGTTTAGGTCAATTTTATGCATTCTGGCGTTCGTAGATACAAGAAAACTGTTAAAATTCTTCAGAAACGTCACTTTTGAAGTGTTTTCTTGTACTTTTAAGCCACTCAGATACCCTACGGGCTCGGAAAGTGCAACGAAACCATCAAATTTTATCTAGAAACTGTATTTTTGTCGATTTTTATTGAATTTGAACTATATTTCAACGTTTTTTGATGGTTCTGAGCCACCAAACACACTTAAAGCATGCAGAATCGACTCAGAATAGGAAAAGGAGACGTTTAGGTCAATTTTATGCATTCTGGCGTTCGTAGATACAAGAAAACTGTTAAAATTCTTCAGAAACGTCACTTTCGAAGTGTTTTCTTGTACTTTCAAGCCACTCAGATACCCAACGGGCTCGGAAAGTGCAACGAAACCATCAAATTTTAGCTAGAAACTGTATTTTTGTCGATTTTTATTGAATTTGAACTATATTTCAACGTTTTTTGATGGTTCTGAGCCACCAAACACACTTAAAGCATGCAGAATCGACTCAGAATAGGAAAAGGAGACGTTTAGGTCAATTTTATGCATTCCGGCGTTCGTAGATACAAGAAAACTGTTAAAATTCATCAGAAACGTCACTTTTGAAGTGTTTTCTTGTACTTTTAAGCCACTCAGATACCCTACGGGCTCGGAAAGTGCAACGAAACCATCAAATTTTAGCTAGAAACTGTATTTTTGTCGATTTTTATTGAATTTGAACTATATTTCAATGTTTTTTGATGGTTCTGAGCCACCAAACACACTTAAAGCATGCAGAATCGACTCAGAATAGGAAAAGGAGACGTTTAGGTCAATTTTAAGCATTCTGGTGTTCGTAGATACAAGAAAACTGTTAAAATTCTTCAGAAACGTCACTTTTGAAGTGTTTTCTTGTACTTTAAGCCACTCAGATACCCGACGGGCTCGGAAAGTGCAACGAAACCATAAAATTTTAGCTAGAAACTGTATTTTTGTCGATTTTTATTGAATTTGAACTATATTTCAACGTTTTTTGATGGTTCTGAGCCTCCAAACACACTTAAAGCATGCAGAATCGACTCAGAATAGGAAAAGGAGACGTTTAGGTCAATTTTATGCATTCTGGCGTTCGTAGATACAAGAAAACTGTTAAAATTCTTCAGAAACGTCACTTTTGAAGTGTTTTCTTGTACTTTTAAGCCACTCAGATACCCTACGGGCTCGGAAAGTGCAACGAAACCATCAAATTTTAGCTAGAAACTGTATTTTTGTCGATTTTTATTGAATTTGAACTGTATTTCAACGTTTTTTGATGGTTCTGAGCCACCAAACACACTTAAAGCATGCAGAATCGACTCAGAATAGGAAAAGGAGACGTTTAGGTCAATTTTATGCATTCTGGCGTTCGTAGATACAAGAAAACTGTTAAAATTCTTCAGAAACGTCACTTTTGAAGTGTTTTCTTGTACTTTTAAGCCACTCAGATACCCTACGGGCTCGGAAAGTGCAACGAAACCATCAAATTTTAGCTAGAAACTGTATTTTTGTCGATTTTTATTGAATTTGAACTATATTTCAACGTTTTTTGATGGTTCTGAGCCACCAAACACACTTAAAGCATGCAGAATCGACTCAGAATAGGAAAAGGAGACGTTTAGGTCAATTTTAAGCATTCTGGTGTTCGTAGATACAAGAAAACTGTTAAAATTCTTCAGAAACGTCACTTTTGAAGTGTTTTCTTGTACTTTTAAGCCACTCAGATACCCGACGGGCTCGGAAAGTGCAACGAAACCATAAAATTTTAGCTAGAAACTGTATTTTTGTCGATTTTTATTGAATTTGAACTATATTTCAACGTTTTTTGATGGTTCTGAGCCTCCAAACACACTTAAAGCATGCACAATCGACTCAGAATAGGAAAAGGAGACGTTTAGGTCAATTTTATGCATTCTGGCGTTCGTAGATACAAGAAAACTGTTAAAATTCTTCAGAAACGTCACTTTTGAAGTGTTTTCTTGTACTTTTAAGCCACTCAGATACCCTACGGGCTCGGAAAGTGCAACGAAACCATCAAATTTTAGCTAGAAACTGTATTTTTGACGATTTTTATTGAATTTGAACTGTATTTCAACGTTTTTTGATGGTTCTGAGCCACCAAACACACTTAAAGCATGCAGAATCGACTCAGAATAGGAAAAGGAGACGTTTAGGTCAATTTTATGCATTCTGGCGTTCGTAGATACAAGAAAACTGTTAAAATTCTTCAGAAACGTCACTTTTGAAGTGTTTTCTTGTACTTTTAAGCCACTCAGATACCCTACGGGCTCGGAAAGTGCAACGAAACCATCAAATTTTAGCTAGAAACTGTATTTTTGTCGATTTTTATTGAATTTGAACTATATTTCAACGTTTTTTGATGGTTCTGAGCCACCAAACACACTTAAAGCATGCAGAATCGACTCAGAATAGGAAAAGGAGACGTTTAGGTCAATTTTATGCATTCTGGCGTTCGTAGATACAAGAAAACTGTTAAAATTCTTCAGAAACGTCACTTTTGAAGTGTTTTCTTGTACTTTTAAGCCACTCAGATACCCTACGGGCTCGGAAAGTCCAACTAAACCATCAAATTTTAGCTAGAAACTGTATTTTTGTCGATTTTTATTGAATTTGAACTATATTTCAACGTTTTTTGATGGTTCTGAGCCACCAAACACACTTAAAGCATGCAGAATCGACTCAGAATAGGAAAAGGAGACGTTTAGGTCAATTTTATGCATTCTGGCGTTCGTAGATACAAGAAAACTGTTAAAATTCTTCAGAAACGTCACTTTTGAAGTGTTTTCTTGTACTTTTAAGCCACTCAGATACCCTACGGGCTCGGAAAGTGAAACGAAACCATCAAATTTTAGCTAGAAACTGTATTTTTGTCGATTTTTATTGAATTTGAACTATATTTCAACGTTTTTTGATGGTTCTGAGCCACCAAACACACTTAAAGCATGCAGAATCGACTCAGAATAGGAAAAGGAGACGTTTAGGTCAATTTTATGCATTCTGGCGTTCGTAGATACAAGAAAACTGTTAAAATTCTTCAGAAACGTCACTTTTGAAGTGTTTTCTTGTACTTTTAAGCCACTCAGATACCCTACGGGCTCGGAAAGTGCAACGAAACCATCAAATTTTAGCTAGAAACTGTATTTTTGTCGATTTTTATTGAATTTGAACTATATTTCAACGTTTTTTGATGGTTCTGAGCCACCAAACACACTTAAAGCATGCAGAATCGACTCAGAATAGGAAAAGGAGACGTTTAGGTCAATTTTATGCATTCTGGCGTTCGTAGATACAAGAAAACGGTTAAAATTCTTCAGAAACGTCACTTTTGAAGTGTTTTCTTGTACTTTTAAGCCACTCAGATACCCAACGGGCTCGGAAAGTGCAACGAAACCATCAAATTTTAGCTAGAAACTGTATTTTTGTCGATTTTTATTGAATTTGAACTATATTTCAACGTTTTTTGATGGTTCTGAGCCACCAAACACACTTAAAGCATGCAGAATCGACTCAGAATAGGAAAAGGAGACGTTTAGGTCAATTTTATGCATTCTGGCGTTCGTAGATACAAGAAAACTGTTAAAATTCTTCAGAAACGTCACTTTTGAAGTGTTTTCTTGTACTTTTAAGCCACTCAGATACCCTACGGGCTCGGAAAGTGCAACGAAACCATCAAATTTTAGCTAGAAACTGTATTTTTGTCGATTTTTATTGAATTTGAACTATATTTCAACGTTTTTTGATGGTTCTGAGCCACCAAACACACTTAAAGCATGCAGAATCGACTCAGAATAGGAAAAGGAGACGTTTAGGTCAATTTTATGCATTCTGGCGTTCGTAGATACAAGAAAACTGTTAAAATTCTCCAGAAACGTCACTTTTGAAGTGTTTTCTTGTACTTTTAAGCCACTCAGATACCCTACGGGCTCGGAAAGTGCAACGAAACCATCAAATTTTAGCTAGAAACTGTATTTTTGTCGATTTTTATTGAATTTGAACTATATTTCAACGTTTTTTGATGGTTCTGAGCCACCAAACACACTTAAAGCATGCAGAATCGACTCAGAATAGGAAAAGGAGACGTTTAGGTCAATTTTATGCATTCTGGCGTTCGTAGATACAAGAAAACTGTTAAAATTCTTCAGAAACGTCACTTTTGAAGTGTTTTCTTGTACTTTTAAGCCACTCAGATACCCTACGGGCTCGGAAAGTGCAACGAAACCATCAAATTTTAGCTAGAAACTGTATTTTTGTCGATTTTTATTGAATTTGAACTATATTTCAACGTTTTTTTGATGGTTCTGAGCCACCAAACACACTTAAAGCATGCAGAATCGACTCAGAATAGGAAAAGGAGACGTTTAGGTCAATTTTATGCATTCTGGCGTTCGTAGATACAAGAAAACTGTTAAAATTCTTCAGAAACGTCACTTTCGAAGTGTTTTCTTGTACTTTTAAGCCACTCACTTACCCTACGGGCTCGGAAAGTGCAACGAAACCATCAAATTTTAGCTAGAAACTGTATTTTTGTCGATTTTTATTGAATTTGAACTATATTTCAACGTTTTTTGATGGTTCTGAGCCACCAAACACACTTAAAGCATGCAGAATCGACTCAGAATAGGAAAAGGAGACGTTTAGGTCAATTTTATGCATTCTGGCGTTCGTAGATACAAGAAAACTGTTACAATTCTTCAGAAACGTCACTTTTAAAGTGTTTTCTTGTACTTTTAAGCCACTCAGATACCCTACGGGCTCGGAAAGTGCAACGAAACCATCAAATTTTATCTAGAAACTGTATTTTTGTCGATTTTTATTGAATTTGAACTATATTTCAACGTTTTTTGATGGTTCTGAGCCACCAAACACACTTAAAGCATGCAGAATCGACTCAGAATAGGAAAAGGAGACGTTTAGGTCAATTTTATGCATTCTGGCGTTCGTAGATACAAGAAAACTGTTAAAATTCTTCAGAAACGTCACTTTCGAAGTGTTTTCTTGTACTTTTAAGCCACTCAGATACCCAACGGGCTCGGAAAGTGCAACGAAACCATCAAATTTTAACTAGAAACTGTATTTTTGTCGATTTTTATTGAATTTGAACTATATTTCAACGTTTTTTTATGGTTCTGAGCCACCAAACACACTTAAAGCATGCAGAATCGACTCAGAATAGGAAAAGGAGACGTTTAGGTCAATTTTATGCATTCTGGCGTTCGTAGATACAAGAAAACTGTTAAAATTCTTCAGAAACGTCACTTTTGAAGTGTTTTCTTGTACTTTTAAGCCACTCAGATACACTACGGGCTCGGAAAGTGCAACGAAACCATCAAATTTTAGCTAGAAACTGTATTTTTGTCGATTTTTATTGAATTTGAACTATATTTCAACGTTTTTTGATGGTTCTGAGCCACCAAACACACTTAAAGCATGCAGAATCGACTCAGAATAGGAAAAGGAGACGTTTAGGTCAATTTTATGCATTCTGGCGTTCGTAGATACAAGAAAACTGTTAAAATTCTTCAGAAACGTCACTTTTGAAGTGTTTTCTTGTACTTTTAAGCCACTCAGATACCCTATGGGCTCGGAAAGTGCAACGAAACCATCAAATTTTAGCTAGAAACTGTATTTTTGTCGATTTTTATTGAATTTGAACTATATTTCAACGTTTTTTGATGGTTCTGAGCCACCAAACACACTTAAAGCATGCAGAATCGACTCAGAATAGGAAAAGGAGACGTTTAGGTCAATTTTATGCATTCTGGCGTTCGTAGATACAAGAAAACTGTTAAAATACTTTAGAAACGTCACTTTTGAAGTGTTTTCTTGTACTTTTAAGCCACTCAGATACCCTACGGGCTCGGAAAGTGCAACGAAACCATCAAATTTTAACTAGAAACTGTATTTTTGTCGATTTTTATTGAATTTGAACTATATTTCAACGTTTTTTGATGGTTCTGAGCCACCAAACACACTTAAAGCATGCAGAATCGACTCAGAATAGGAAAAGGAGACGTTTAGGTCAATTTTATGCATTCTGGCGTTCGTAGATACAAGAAAACTGTTAAAATTCTTCAGAAACGTCACTTTTGAAGTGTTTTCTTGTACTTTTAAGCCACTCAGATACCCTACGGGCTCGGAAAGTGCAACGAAACCATCAAATTTTAACTAGAAACTGTATTTTTGTCGATTTTTATTGAATTTGAACTATATTTCAACGTTTTTTGATGGTTCTGAGCCACCAAACACACTTAACCCTCGGATGCCCAAGCTATTTTTTTTTTACATAGACACCCAAGCTGGGTCAAATTTGACCCACCCTAATTTTGCTTTAGATTTTATTATTTCAAGTTCCAATTGCCTATTTATTGTGTATTAATGAAAAAAAGGTAACAAAACAAAAGTTTTTGTCATTAATATAAATAAAAGAAATATTTGTTTATAAAAAACAACAGTTAGGATTTAAGACAACACACCAATTAAACACTTAAAATTCGATAGTTTTATTGTGTAGAGTTTTGGTAGATTTTTAACACATCTATTGTTACTTGTGTCTTGCAACAAAAAATGCCGCATTGTCGGTATTTGTCAGAATATTTGTTAACATTACGGACATAAAGCCCACATTTTTCTCTTTCTTCGTTTCTGGATTCCCTATCCTTTTAACTATTTTGGTATCAACTACAGTGCCAATTACCATATATAAACCTCGAGGAACACAATTAAATCTATTATCCAACCGTCTCTGAATGGGAGGCTGCACTAGCTGAAGACCGAGCTCTTTGAGAAATTATCGTCTTCTTCAAGAAACACTTGGTCTGTAAACTGAATTTTACATTTTATATATATAATGTATGCATTAATGGCCGCAAGGTTTAGGAAATTCATAAACTAAACAAAAGGCCATCTTTTTGTTTATCTATTACATGCCTACTCATTTAACAGCTTGTTAAAACATCTATAAGTTGAAGACCCAAAGTCGGTCAAAATTGACCCACTGCAACAAATATGTGATAACTATCATGTAACTAAAATCAAGTGGCGGAAAATATTCACATATTGTTGACAACACCAAAACAGGCAAAAAATAAAATCCAGGAGAAAAAATTTAAGAGATTGAAGAAAAGAATCGCAAAAAAGTGGTTCGTGGGACAAATTTGACCCAGGCTTGGGCATCCGAGGGTTAAAGCATGCAGAATCGACTCAGAATAGGAAAAGGAGACGTTTAGGTCAATTTTATGCATTCTGGCGTTCGTAGATACAAGAAAACTGTTAAAATTCTTCAGAAACGTCACTTTTGAAGTGTTTTCTTGTACTTTTAAGCCACTCAGATGCCCTACGGGCTCGGAAAGTGCAACGAAACCATCAAATTTTAGCTAGAAACTGTATTTTTGTCGATTTTTATTGAATTTGAACTATATTTCAACGTTTTTTGATGGTTCTGAGCCACCAAACACACTTAAAGCATGCAGAATCGACTCAGAATAGGAAAAGGAGACGTTTAGGTCAATTTTATGCATTCTGGCGTTCGTAGATACAAGAAAACTGTTAAAATTCTTCAGAAACGTCACTTTTGAAGTGTTTTCTTGTACTTTTAAGCCACTCAGATACCCTACGGGCTCGGAAAGTGCAACGAAACCATCAAATTTTAACTAGAAACTGTATTTTTGTCGATTTTTATTGAATTTGAACTATATTTCAACGTTTTTTGATGGTTCTGAGCCACCAAACACACTTAAAGCATGCAGAATCGACTCAGAATAGGAAAAGGAGACGTTTAGGTCAATTTTATGCATTCTGGCGTTCGTAGATACAAGAAAACTGTTAAAATTCTTCAGAAACGTCACTTTTGAAGTGTTTTCTTGTACTTTTAAGCCACTCAGATACCCTACGGGCTCGGAAAGTGCAACGAAACCATCAAATTTTAACTAGAAACTGTATTTTTGTCGATTTTTATTGAATTTGAACTATATTTCAACGTTTTTTGATGGTTCTGAGCCACCAAACACACTTAAAGCATGCAGAATCGACTCAGAATAGGAAAAGGAGACGTTTAGGTCAATTTTATGCATTCTGGCGTTCGTAGATACAAGAAAACTGTTAAAATTCTTCAGAAGCGTCACTTTTGAAGTGTTTTCTTGTACTTTTAAGCCACTCAGATACCCAACGGGCTCGGAAAGTGCAACGAAACCATCAAATTTTAGCTAGAAACTGTATTTTTGTCGATTTTTATTGAATTTGAACTATATTTCAACGTTTTTTGATGGTTCTGAGCCACCAAACACACTTAAAGCATGCAGAATCGACTCAGAATAGGAAAAGGAGACGTTTAGGTCAATTTTATGCATTCTGGCGTTCGTAGATACAAGAAAACTGTTAAAATTCTTCAGAAACGTCACTTTTGAAGTGTTTTCTTGTACTTTTAAGCCACTCAGATACCCTACGGGCTCGGAAAGTGCAACGAAACCATCAAATTTTAACTAGAAACTGTATTTTTGTCGATTTTTATTGAATTTGAACTATATTTCAACGTTTTTTGATGGTTCTGAGCCACCAAACACACTTAAAGCATGCAGAATCGACTCAGAATAGGAAAAGGAGACGTTTAGGTCAATCTTATGCATTCTGGCGTTCGTAGATACAAGAAAACTGTTAAAATTCTTCAGAAACGTCACTTTTGAAGTGTTTTCTTGTACTTTTAAGCCACTCAGATACCCTACGGGCTCGGAAAGTGCAACGAAACCATCAAATTTTATCTAGAAACTGTATTTTTGTCGATTTTTATTGAATTTGAACTATATTTCAACGTTTTTTGATGGTTCTGAGCCACCAAACACACTTAAAGCATGCAGAATCGACTCAGAATAGGAAAAGGAGACGTTTAGGTCAATTTTATGCATTCTGGCGTTCGTAGATACAAGAAAACTGTTAAAATTCTTCAGAAACGTCACTTTCGAAGTGTTTTCTTGTACTTTTAAGCCACTCAGATACCCAACGGGCTCGGAAAGTGCAACGAAACCATCAAATTTTAACTAGAAACTGTATTTTTGTCGATTTTTATTGAATTTGAACTATATTTCAACGTTTTTTTATGGTTCTGAGCCACCAAACACACTTAAAGCATGCAGAATCGACTCAGAATAGGAAAAGGAGACGTTTAGGTCAATTTTATGCATTCTGGCGTTCGTAGATACAAGAAAACTGTTAAAATTCTTCAGAAACGTCACTTTTGAAGTGTTTTCTTGTACTTTTAAGCCACTCAGATCCCTACGGGCTCGGAAAGTGCAACGAAACCATCAAATTTTAGCTAGAAACTGTATTTTTGTCGATTTTTATTGAATTTGAACTATATTTCAACGTTTTTTGATGGTTCTGAGCCACCAAACACACTTAAAGCATGCAGAATCGACTCAGAATAGGAAAAGGAGACGTTTAGGTCAATTTTATGCATTCTGGCGTTCGTAGATACAAGAAAACTGTTAAAATTCTTCAGAAACGTCACTTTTGAAGTGTTTTCTTGTACTTTTAAGCCACTCAGATACCCTACGGGCTCGGAAAGTGCAACGAAACCATCAAATTTTAACTAGAAACTGTATTTTTGTCGATTTTTATTGAATTTGAACTATATTTCAACGTTTTTTGATGGTTCTGAGCCACCAAACACACTTAAGAGCATGCAGAATCGACTCAGAATAGGAAAAGGAGACGTTTAGGTCAATTTTATGCATTCTGGCGTTCGTAGATACAAGAAAACTGTTAAAATTCTTCAGAAACGTCACTTTTGAAGTGTTTTCTTGTACTTTTAAGCCACTCAGATACCCTACGGGCTCGGAAAGTGCAACGAAACCATCAAATTTTAGCTAGAAACTGTATTTTTGTCGATTTTTATTGAATTTGAACTATATTTCAACGTTTTTTGATGGTTCTGAGCCACCAAACACACTTAAAGCATGCAGAATCGACTCAGAATAGGAAAAGGAGACGTTTAGGTCAATTTTATGCATTCTGGCGTTCGTAGATACAAGAAAACTGTTAAAATTCTTCAGAAACGTCACTTTTGAAGTGTTTTCTTGTACTTTTAAGCCACTCAGATACCCTACGGGCTCGGAAAGTGCAACGAAACCATCAAATTTTATCTAGAAACTGTATTTTTGTCGATTTTTATTGAATTTGAACTATATTTCAACGTTTTTTGATGGTTCTGAGCCACCAAACACACTTAAAGCATGCAGAATCGACTCAGAATAGGAAAAGGAGACGTTTAGGTCAATTTTATGCATTCTGGCGTTCGTAGATACAAGAAAACTGTTAAAATTCTTCAGAAACGTCACTTTCGAAGTGTTTTCTTGTACTTTTAAGCCACTCAGATACCCTACGGGCTCGGAAAGTGCAACGAAACCATCAAATTTTAGCTAGAAACTGTGTTTTTGTCGATTTTTATTGAATTTGAACTATATTTCAACGTTTTTTGATGGTTCTGAGCCACCAAACACACTTAAAGCATGCAGAATCGACTCAGAATAGGAAAAGGAGACGTTTAGGTCAATTTTATGCATTCTGGCGTTCGTAGATACAAGAAAACTGTTAAAATTCTTCAGAAACGTCACTTTTGAAGTGTTTTCTTGTACTTTTAAGCCACTCAGATACCCTACGGGCTCGGAAAGTGCAACGAAACCATCAAATTTTAGCTAGAAACTGTATTTTTGTCGATTTTTATTGAATTTGAACTATATTTCAACGTTTTTTGATGGTTCTGAGCCACCAAACACACTTAAAGCATGCAGAATCGACTCAGAATAGGAAAAGGAGACGTTTAGGTCAATTTTATGCATTCTGGCGTTCGTAGATACAAGAAAACTGTTAAAATTCTTCAGAAACGTCACTTTTGAAGTGTTTTCTTGTACTTTTAAGCCACTCAGAAACCCTACGGGCTCGGAAAGTGCAACGAAACCATCAAATTTTAGCTAGAAACTGTATTTTTGTCGATTTTTATTGAATTTGAACTATATTTCAACGTTTTTTGATGGTTCTGAGCCACCAAACACACTTAAAGCATGCAGAATCGACTCAGAATAGGAAAAGGAGACGTTTAGGTCAATTTTATGCATTCTGGCGTTCGTAGATACAAGAAAACTGTTAAAATTCTTCAGAAACGTCACTTTTGAAGTGTTTTCTTGTACTTTTAAGTCACTCAGATACCCTACGGGCTCGGAAAGTGCAACGAAACCATCAAATTTTAGCTAGAAACTGTATTTTTGTCGATTTTTATTGAATTTGAACTATATTTCAACGTTTTTTGATGGTTCTGAGCCACCAAACACACTTAAAGCATGCAGAATCGACTCAGAATAGGAAAAGGAGACGTTTAGGTCAATTTTATGCATTCTGGCGTTCGTAGATACAAGAAAACTGTTAAAATTCTTCAGAAACGTCACTTTTGAAGTGTTTTCTTGTACTTTTAAGCCACTCAGATACCCTACGGGCTCGGAAAGTGCAACGAAACCATCAAATTTTAGCTAGAAACTGTATTTTTGTCGATTTTTTATTGAATTTGAACTATATTTCAACGTTTTTTTGATGGTTCTGAGCCACCAAACACACTTAAAGCATGCAGAATCGACTCAGAATAGGAAAAGGAGACGTTTAGGTCAATTTTATGCATTCTGGCGTTCGTAGATACAAGAAAACTGTTAAAATTCTTCAGAAACGTCACTTTTGAAGTGTTTTCTTGTACTTTTAAGCCACTCAGATACCCTACGGGCTCGGAAAGTGCAACGAAACCATCAAATTTTAGCTAGAAACTGTATTTTTGTCGATTTTTATTGAATTTGAACTATATTTCAACGTTTTTTGATGGTTCTGAGCCACCAAACACACTTAAAGCATGCAGAATCGACTCAGAATAGGAAAAGGAGACGTTTAGGTCAATTTTATGCATTCTGGCGTTCGTAGATACAAGAAAACTGTTAAAATTCTTCAGAAACGTCACTTTTGAAGTGTTTTCTTGTACTTTTAAGCCACTCAGATACCCTACGGGCTCGGAAAGTGCAACGAAACCATCAAATTTTAGCTAGAAACTGTATTTTTGTCGATTTTTATTGAATTTGAACTATATTTCAACGTTTTTTTGATGGTTCTGAGCCACCAAACACACTTAAAGCATGCAGAATCGACTCAGAATAGGAAAAGGAGACGTTTAGGTCAATTTTATGCATTCTGGCGTTCGTAGATACAAGAAAACTGTTAAAATTCTTCAGAAACGTCACTTTTGAAGTGTTTTCTTGTACTTTTAAGCCACTCAGATACCCTACGGGCTCGGAAAGTGCAACGAAACCATCAAATTTTAGCTAGAAACTGTATTTTTGTCGATTTTTATTGAATTTGAACTATATTTCAACGTTTTTTGATGGTTCTGAGCCACCAAACACACTTAAAGCATGCAGAATCGACTCAGAATAGGAAAAGGAGACGTTTAGGTCAATTTTATGCATTCTGGCGTTCGTAGATACAAGAAAGAACCATCAAAAAACGTTGAAATATAGTTCAAATTCAATAAAAATCGACAAAAATACAGTTTCTAGCTAAAATTTGATGGTTTCGTTGCACTTTCCGAGCCCGTAGGGTATCTGAGTGGCTTAAAAGTACAAGAAAACACTTCAAAAGTGACGTTTCTGAAGAATTTTAACAGTTTTAAGTGTGTTTGGTGGCTCAGAACCATCAAAAAACGTTGAAATATAGTTCAAATTCAATAAAAATCGACAAAAATACAGTTTCCAGCTAAAATTTGATGGTTTCGTTGCACTTTCCGAGCCCGTAGGGTATCCGAGTGGCTTAAAAGTACAAGAAAACACTTCAAAAGTGACGTTTCTGAAGAATTTTAACAGTTTTCTTGTATCTACGAACGCCAGAATGCATAAAATTGACCTAAACGTCTCCTTTTCCTATTCTGAGTCGATTCTGCATGCTTTAAGTGTGTTTGGTGGCTCAGTACCATCAAAAAACGTTGAAATATAGTTCAAATTCAATAAAAATCGACAAAAATACAGTTTCTAGCTAAAATTTGATGGTTTCGTTGCACTTTCCGAGCCCCGTAGGGTATCTGAGTGGCTTAAAAGTACAAGAAAACACTTCAAAAGTGACGTTTCTGAAGAATTTTAACAGTTTTCTTGTATCTACGAACGCCAGAATGCATAAAATTGACCTAAACGTGTCCTTTTCCTATTCTGAGTCGATTCTGCATGCTTTAAGTGTGTTTGGTGGCTCAGAACCATCAAAAAACGTTGAAATATAGTTCAAATTCAATAAAAATCGACAAAAATACAGTTTCTAGCTAAAATTTGATGGTTTCGTTGCACTTTCCGAGCCCGTAGGGTATCTGAGTGGCTTAAAAGTACAAGAAACCACTTCAAAAGTGACGTTTCTGAAGAATTTTAACAGTTCTTGTATCTACGAACGCCAGAATGCATAAAATTGACCTAAACGTCTCCTTTTCCTATTCTGAGTCGATTCTGCATGCTTTAAGTGTGTTTGGTGGCTCAGAACCATCAAAAAACGTTGAAATATAGTTCAAATTCAATAAAAATCGACAAAAATACAGTTTCTAGCTAAAATTTGATGGTTTCCTTGCACTTTCCGAGCCCGTAGGGTATCTGAGTGGCTTAAAAGTACAAGAAAACACTTCAAAAGTGACGTTTCTGAAGAATTTTAACAGTTTTCTTGTATCTACGAACGCCAGAATGCATAAAATTGACCTAAACGTCTCCTTTTCCTATTCTGAGTCGATTCTGCATGCTTTAAGTATGTTTGGTGGCTCAGAACCATCAAAAAACGTTGAAATATAGTTCAAATTCAATAAAAATCGACAAAAATACAGTTTCTAGCTAAAATTTGATGGTTTCGTTGCACTTTCCGAGCCGTAGGGTATCTGAGTGGCTTAAAAGTACAAGAAAACTCTTCAAAAGTGACGTTTCTGAAGAATTTTAACAGTTTTCTTGTATCTACGAACGCCAGAATGCATAAAATTGACCTAAACGTCTCCTTTTCCTATTCTGAGTCGATTCTGCATGCTTTAAGTGTGTTTGGTGGCTCAGAACCATCAAAAAACGTTGAAATATAGTTCAAATTCAATAAAAATCGACAAAAATACAGTTTCTAGCTAAAATTTGATGGTTTCGTTGCACTTTCCGAGCCCGTAGGGTATCTGAGTGGCTTAAAAGTACAAGAAAAACACTTCAAAAGTGACGTTTCTGAAGAATTTTAACAGTTTTCTTGTATCTACGAACGCCAGAATGCATAAAATTGACCTAAACGTCTCCTTTTCCTATTCTGAGTCGATTCTGCATGCTTTAAGTGTGTTTGGTGGCTCAGAACCATCAAAAAACGTTGAAATATAGTTCAAACTCAATAAAAATCGACAAAAATACAGTTTCTAGCTAAAATTTGATGGTTTCGTTGCACTTTCCGAGCCCGTAGGGTATCTGAGTGGCTTAAAAGTACAAGAAAACACTTCAAAAGTGACGTTTCTGAAGAATTTTAACAGTTTTCTTGTATCTACGAACGCCAGAATGCATAAAATTGACCTAAACGTCTCCTTTTCCTATTCTGAGACGATTCTGCATGCTTTAAGTGTGTTTGGTGGCTCAGAACCATCAAAAAACGTTGAAATATAGTTCAAATTCAATAAAAATCGACAAAAATACAGTTTCTAGCTAAAATTTGATGGTTTCGTTGCACTTTCCGAGCCCGTAGGGTATCTGAGTGGCTTAAAAGTACAAGAAAACACTTCAAAAGTGACGTTTCTGAAGAATTTTAACAGTTTTCTTGTATCTACGAACGCCAGAATGCATAAAAGTGACCTAAACGTCTCCTTTTCCTATTCTGAGTCGATTCTGAATGCTTTAAGTGTGTTTGGTGGCTCAGAACCATCAAAAAACGTTGAAATATAGTTCAAATTCAATAAAAATCGACAAAAATACAGTTTCTAGCTAAAATTTGATGGTTTCGTTGCACTTTCCGAGCCCGTAGGGTATCTGAGTGGCTTAAAAGTACAAGAAAACACTTCAAAAGTGACGTTTCTGAAGAATTTTAACAGTTTTCTTGTATCTACGAACGCCAGAATGCATAAAATTGACCTAAACGTCTCCTTTTCCTATTCTGAGTCGATTCTGCATGCTTTAAGTGTGTTTGGTGGCTCAGAACCATCAAAAAACGTTGAAATATAGTTCAAATTCAATAAAAATCGACAAAAATACAGTTTCTAGCTAAAATTTGATGGTTTCGTTGCACTTTCCGAGCCCGTAGGGTATCTGAGTGGCTTAAAAGTACAAGAAAACACTTCAAAAGTGATGTTTCTGAAGAATTTTAACAGTTTTCTTGTATCTACGAACGCCAGAATGCATAAAATTGACCTAAACGTCTCCTTTTCCTATTCTGAGTCGATTCTGCATGCTTTAAGTGTGCTTGGTGGCTCAGAACCATCAAAAAACGTTGAAATATAGTTCAAATTCAATAAAAATCGACAAAAATACAGTTTCTAGCTAAAATTTGATGGTTTCGTTGCACTTTCCGAGCCCGTAGGTTATCTGAGTGGCTTAAAAGTACAAGAAAACACTTCAAAAGTGACGTTTCTGAAGAATTTTAACAGTTTTCTTGTATTCTACGAACGCCAGAATGCATAAATTGACCTAAACGTCTCCTTTTCCTATTCTGAGTCGATTCTGCATGCTTTAAGTGTGTTTGGTGGCTCAGAACCATCAAAAAACGTTGAAATATAGTTCAAATTCAATAAAAATCGACAAAAATACAGTTTCTAGCTAAAATTTGATGGTTTCGTTGCACTTTCCGAGCCCGTAGGGTATCTGAGTGGCTTAAAATTACAAGAAAACACTTCAAAAGTGACGTTTCTGAAGAATTTTAACAGTTTTCTTGTATCTACGAACGCCAGAATGCATAAAATTGACCTAAACGTCTCCTTTTCCTATTCTGAGTCGATTCTGCATGCTTTAAGTGTGTTTGGTGGCTCAGAACCATCAAAAAACGTTGAAATATAGTTCAAATTCAATAAAAATCGACAAAAATACAGTTTCTAGCTAAAATTTGATGGTTTCGTTGCACTTTCCGAGCCCGTAGGGTATCTGAGTGGCTTAAAAGTACAAGAAAACACTTCAAAAGTGACGTTTCTGAAGAATTTTAACAGTTTTCTTGTATCTACGAACGCCAGAATGCATAAAATTGACCTAAACGTCTCCTTTTCCTATTCTAAGTCGATTCTGCATGCTTTAAGTGTGTTTGGTGGCTCAGAACCATCAAAAAACGTTGAAATATAGTTCAAATTCAATAAAAATCGACAAAAATACAGTTTCTAGCTAAAATTTGATGGTTTCGTTGCACTTTCCGAGCCCGTAGGATATCTGAGTGGCTTAAAAGTACAAGAAAACACTTCAAAAGTGACGTTTCTGAAGAATTTTAACAGTTTTCTTGTATCTACGAACGCCAGAATGCATAAAAGTGACCTAAACGTCTCCTTTTCCTATTCTGAGTCGATTCTGAATGCTTTAAGTGTGTTTGGTGGCTCAGAACCATCAAAAAACGTTGAAATATAGTTCAAATTCAATAAAAATCGACAAAAATACAGTTTCTAGCTAAAATTTGATGGTTTCGTTGCACTTTCCGAGCCCGTAGGGTATCTGAGTGGCTTAAAAGTACAAGAAAACACTTCAAAAGTGACGTTTCTGAAGAATTTTAACAGTTTTCTTGTATCTACGAACGCCAGAATGCATAAAATTGACCTAAACGTCTCCTTTTCCTATTCTGAGTCGATTCTGCATGCTTTAAGTGTGTTTGGTGGCTCAGAACCATCAAAAAACGTTGAAATATAGTTCAAATTCAATAAAAATCGACAAAAATACAGTTTCTAGCTAAAATTTGATGGTTTCGTTGCACTTTCCGAGCCCGTAGGATATCTGAGTGGCTTAAAAGTACAAGAAAACACTTCAAAAGTGACGTTTCTGAAGAATTTTAACAGTTTTCTTGTATTTACGAACGCCAGAATGCATAAAATTGACCTAAACGTCTCCTTTTCCTATTCTGAGTCGATTCTGCATGCTTTAAGTGTGTTTGGTGGCTCAGAACCATCAAAAAACGTTGAAATATAGTTCAAATTCAATAAAAATCGACAAAAATACAGTTTCTAGCCTAAAATTTGATGGTTTCGTTGCACTTTCCGAGCCCGTAGGGTATCTGAGTGGCTTAAAAGTACAAGAAAACACTTCAAAAGTGACGTTTCTGAAGAATTTTAACAGTTTTCTTGTATCTACGAACGCCAGAATGCATAAAATTGACCTAAACGTCTCCTTTTCCTATTCTGAGTCGATTCTGCATGCTTTAAGTGTGTTTGGTGGCTCAGAACCATAAAAAAACGTTGAAATATAGTTCAAATTCAATAAAAATCGACAAAAATACAGTTTCTGGCTAAAATTTGATGGTTTCGTTGCACTTTCCGAGCCCGTAGGGTATCTGAGTGGCTTAAAAGTACAAGAAAACACTTCAAAAGTGACGTTTCTGAAGAATTTTAACAGTTTTCTTGTATCTACGAACGCCAGAATGCATAAAATTGACCTAAACGTCTCCTTTTCCTATTCTGAGTCGATTCTGAATGCTTTAAGTGTGTTTGGTGGCTCAGAACCATCAAAAAACGTTGAAATATAGTTCAAATTCAATAAAAATCGACAAAAATACAGTTTCTAGCTAAAATTTGATGGTTTCGTTGCACTTTCCGAGCCCGTAGGGTATCTGAGTGGCTTAAAAGTACAAGAAAACACTTCAAAAGTGACGTTTCTGAAGAATTTTAACAGTTTTCTTGTATCTACGAACGCCAGATTGCATAAAATTGACCTAAACGTCTCCTTTTCCTATTCTGAGTCGATTCTGCATGCTTTAAGTGTGTTTGGTGGCTCAGAACCATCAAAAAACGTTGAAATATAGTTCAAATTCAATAAAAATCGACAAAAATACAGTTTCTAGCTAAAATTTGATGGTTTCGTTGCACTTTCCGAGCCCCGTAGGGTATCTGAGTGGCTTAAAAGTACAAGAAAACACTTCAAAAGTGACGTTTCTGAAGAATTTTAACAGTTTTCTTGTATCTACGAACGCCAGAATGCATAAAATTGACCTAAACGTCTCCTTTTCCTATTCTGAGTCGATTCTGCATGCTTAAAGCTATCAAAAAACGTTGAAATATAGTTCAAATTCAATAAAAATCGACAAAAATACAGTTTCTAGCTAAAATTTGATGGTTTCGTTGCACTTTCCGAGCCCGTAGGGTATCTGAGTGGCTTAAAAGTACAAGAAAACACTTCAAAAGTGACGTTTCTGAAGAATTTTAACAGTTTTCTTGTATCTACGAACGCCAGAATGCATAAAATTGACCTAAACGTCTCCTTTTCCTATTCTGAGTCGATTCTGCATGCTTTAAGTGTGTTTGGTGGCTCAGAACCATCAAAAAACGTTGAAATATAGTTCAAATTCAATAAAAATCGACAAAAATACAGTTTCTAGCTAAAATTTGATGGTTTCGTTGCACTTTCCGAGCCCGTAGGGTATCTGAGTGGCTTAAAAGTACAAGAAAACACTTCAAAAGTGACGTTTCTGAAGAATTTTAACAGTTTTCTTGTATCTACGAACGCCAGAATGCATAAAATTGACCTAAACGTCTCCTTTTCCTATTCTGAGTCGATTCTGCATGCTTTAAGTGTGTTTGGTGGCTCAGAACCATCAAAAAACGTTGAAATATAGTTCAAATTCAATAAAAATCGACAAAAATACAGTTTCTAGCTAAAATTTGATGGTTTCGTTGCACTTTCCGAGCCCGTAGGGTATCTGAGTGGCTTAAAAGTACAAGAAAACACTTCAAAAGTGACGTTTCTGAAGAATTTTAACAGTTTTCTTGTATCTACGAACGCCAGAATGCATAAAATTGACCTAAACGTCTCCTTTTCCTATTCTGAGTCGATTCTGCATGCTTTAAGTGTGTTTGGTGGCTCAGAACCATAAAAAAACGTTGAAATATAGTTCAAATTCAATAAAAATCGACAAAAATACAGTTTCTAGCTAAAATTTGATGGTTTCGTTGCACTTTCCGAGCCCGTAGGGTATCTGAGTGGCTTAAAAGTACAAGAAAACACTTCAAAAGTGACGTTTCTGAAGAATTTTAACAGTTTTCTTGTATCTACGAACGCCAGAATGCATAAAATTGACCTAAACGTCTCCTTTTCCTATTCTGAGTCGATTCTGCATGCTTTAAGTGTGTTTGGTGGCTCAGAACCATCAAAAAACGTTGAAATATAGTTCAAATTCAATAAAAATCGACAAAAATACAGTTTCTAGCTAAAATTTGATGGTTTCGTTGCACTTTCCGAGCCCGTAGGGTATCTGAGTGGCTTAAAAGTACAAGAAAACACTTCAAAAGTGACGTTTCTGAAGAATTTTAACAGTTTTCTTGTATCTACGAACGCCAGAATGCATAAAATTGACCTAAACGTCTCCTTTTCCTATTCTGAGTCGATTCTGCATGCTTTAAGTGTGTTTGTTGGCTCAGAACCATCAAAAAACGTTGAAATATAGTTCAAATTCAATAAAAATCGACAAAAATACAGTTTCTAGCTAAAATTTGATGGTTTCGTTGCACTTTCCGAGCCCGTAGGGTATCTGAGTGGCTTAAAAGTACAAGAAAACACTTCAAAAGTGACGTTTCTGAAGAATTTTAACAGTTTTCTTGTATCTACGAACGCCAGAATGCATAAAATTGACCTAAACGTCTCCTTTTCCTATTCTGAGTCGATTCTGCATGCTTTAAGTGTGTTTGGTGGCTCAGAACCATCAAAAAACGTTGAAATATAGTTCAAATTCAATAAAAATCGACAAAAATACAGTTTCTAGCTAAAATTTGATGGTTTCGTTGCACTTTCCGAGCCCGTAGGGTATCTGAGTGGCTTAAAAGTACAAGAAAACACTTCAAAAGTGACGTTTCTGAAGAATTTTAACAGTTTTCTTGTATCTACGAACGTCAGAATGCATAAAATTGACATATACGTCTCCTTTTCCTATTCTGAGTCGATTCTGCATGCTTTAAGTGTGTTTGGTGGCTCAGAACCATCAAAAAACGTTGAAATATAGTTCAAATTCAATAAAAATCGACAAAAATACAGTTTCTAGCTAAAATTTGATGGTTTCGTTGCACTTCCCGAGCCCGTAGGGTATCTGAGTGGCTTAAAAGTACAAGAAAACACTTCAAAAGTGTCGTTTCTGAAAAATTTTAACAGTTTTCTTGTATCTACGAACGCCAGAATGCATAAAATTCACCTAAACGTCTCCTTTTCCTATTCTGAGTCGATTCTGCATGCTTTAAGTGTGTTTGGTGGCTCAGAACCATCAAAAAACGTTGAAATATAGTTCAAATTCAATAAAAATCGACAAAAATACAGTTTCTAGCTAAAGTTTGATGGTTTCGTTGCACTTTCCGAGCCCGTAGGGTATCTGAGTGGCTTAAAAGTACAAGAAAACACTTCAAAAGTGACGTTTCTGAAGAATTTTAACAGTTTTCTTGTATCTACGAACGCCAGAATGCATAAAATTGACCTAAACGTCTCCTTTTCCTATTCTGAGTCGATCCTGCATGCTTTAAGTGTGTTTGGTGGCTCAGAACCATCAAAAAACGTTGAAATATAGTTCAAATTCAATAAAAATCGACAAAAATACAGTTTCTAGCTAAAATTTGATGGTTTCGTTGCACTTTCCGAGCCCGTAGGGTATCTGAGTGGCTTAAAAGTACAAGAAAACACTTCAAAAGTGACGTTTCTGAAGAATTTTAACAGTTTTCTTGTATCTACGAACGCCAGAATGCATAAAATTGACCTAAACGTCTCCTTTTCCTATTCTGAGTCGATTCTGCATGCTTTAAGTGTGTTTGGTGGCTCAGAACCATCAAAAAACGTTGAAATATAGTTCAAATTCAATAAAAATCGACAAAAATACAGTTTCT
Organism: Zophobas morio; assembly: GCF_036711695.1. Classification (NCBI taxonomy): domain Eukaryota; kingdom Metazoa; phylum Arthropoda; class Insecta; order Coleoptera; family Tenebrionidae; genus Zophobas; species Zophobas morio. The sequence goes on along the minus strand of NW_026972512.1, from coordinate 7,901 downwards.
AGCTAAAATTTGATGGTTTCGTTGCACTTTCCGAGACCGTAGGGTATCTGAGTGGCTTAAAAGTACAAGAAAACACTTCAAAAGTGACGTTTCTGAAGAATTTTAACAGTTTTCTTGTATCTACGAACGCCAGAATGCATAAAATTGACCTAAACGTCTCCTTTTCCTATTCTGAGTCGATTCTGCATGCTTTAAGTGTGTTTGGTGGCTCAGAACCATCAAACAACGTTGAAATATAGTTCAAATTCAATAAAAATCGACAAAAATACAGTTTCTAGCTAAAATTTGATGGTTTCGTTGCACTTTCCGAGCCCGTAGGGTATCTGAGTGGCTTAAAAGTACAAGAAAACACTTCAAAAGTGACGTTTCTGAAGAATTTTAACAGTTTTCTTGTATCTACGAACGCCAGAATGCATAAAATTGACCTAAACGTCTCCTTTTCCTATTCTGAGTCGATTCTGCATGCTTTAAGTGTGTTTGGTGGCTCAGAACCATCAAAAAACGTTGAAATATAGTTCAAATTCAATAAACATCGACAAAAATACAGTTTCTAGCTAAAATTTGATGGTTTCGTTGCACTTTCCGAGCCCGTAGGGTATCTGAGTGGCTTAAAAGTACAAGAAAACACTTCAAAAGTGACGTTTCTGAAGAATTTTAACAGTTTTCTTGTATCTACGAACGCCAGAATGCATAAAATTGACCTAAACGTCTCCTTTTCCTATTCTGAGTCGATTCTGCATGCTTTAAGTGTGTTTGGTGGCTCAGAACCATCAAAAAACGTTGAAATATAGTTCAAATTCAATAAAAATCGACAAAAATACAGTTTCTAGCTAAAATTTGATGGTTTCGTTGCACTTTCCGAGCCCGTAGGGTATCTGAGTGGCTTAAAAATACAAGAAAACACTTCAAAAGTGACGTTTCTGAAGAATTTTAACAGTTTTCTTGTATCTACGAACGCCAGAATGCATAAAATTGACCTAAACGTCTCCTTTTCCTATTCTGAGTCGATTCTGCATGCTTTAAGTGTGTTTGGTGGCTCAGAACCATCAAAAAACGTTGAAATATAGTTCAAAAACAATAAAAATCGACAAAAATACAGTTTCTAGCTAAAATTTGATGGTTTCGTTGCACTTTCCGAGCCCGTAGGGTATCTGAGTGGCTTAAAAGTACAAGAAAACACTTCAAAAGTGACGTTTCTGGAGAATTTTAACAGTTTTCTTGTATCTACGAACGCCAGAATGCATAAAATTGACCTAAATGTCTCCTTTTCCTATTCTGAGTCGATTCTGCATGCTTTAAGTGTGTTTGGTGGCTCAGAACCATCAAAAAACGTTGAAATATAGTTCAAATTCAATAAAAATCGACAAAAATACAGTTTCTAGCTAAAATTTGATGGTTTCGTTGCACTTTCCGAGCCCGTAGGGTATCTGAGTGGCTTAAAAGTACAAGAAAACACTTCAAAAGTGACGTTTCTGAAGAATTTTAACAGTTTTCTTGTATCTACGAACGCCAGAATGCATAAAATTGACCTAAACGTCTCCTTTTCCTATTCTGAGTCGATTCTGCATGCTTTAAGTGTGTTTGGTGGCTCAGAACCATCAAAAAACGTTGAAATATAGTTCAAATTCAATAAAAATCGACAAAAATACAGTTTCTAGCTAAAATTTGATGGTTTCGTTGCACTTTCCGAGCCCGTAGGGTATCTGAGTGGCTTAAAAGTACAAGAAAACACTTCAAAAGTGACGTTTCTGAAGAATTTTAACAGTTTTCTTGTATCTACGAACGCCAGAATGCATAAAATTGACCTAAACGTCTCCTTTTTCCCATTCTGAGTCGATTCTGCATGCTTTAAGTGTGTTTGGTGGCTCAGAACCATCAAAAAACGTTGAAATATAGTTCAAATTCAATAAAAATCGACAAAAATACAGTTTCTAGCTAAAATTTGATGGTTTCGTTGCACTTTCCGAGCCCGTAGGGTATCTGAGTGGCTTAAAAGTACAAGAAAACACTTCAAAAGTGACGTTTCTGAAGAATTTTAACAGTTTTCTTGTATCTACGAACGCCAGAATGCATAAAATTGACCTAAACGTCTCCTTTTCCTATTCTGAGTCGATTCTGCATGCTTTAAGTGTGTTTGGTGGCTCAGAACCATCAAAAAACGTTGAAATATAGTTCAAATTCAATAAAAATCGACAAAAATACAGTTTCTAGCTAAAATTTGATGGTTTCGTTGCACTTTCCGAGCCCGTAGGGTATCTGAGTGGCTTAAAAGTACAAGAAAACACTTCAAAAGTGACGTTTCTGAAGAATTTTAACAGTTTTCTTGTATCTACGAACGCCAGAATGCATAAAATTGACCTAAACGTCTCCTTTTCCTATTCTGAGTCGATTCTGCATGCTTTAAGTGTGTTTGGTGGCTCAGAACCATCAAAAAACGTTGAAATATAGTTCAAATTCAATAAAAATCGACAAAAATACAGTTTCTAGCTAAAATTTGATGGTTTCGTTGCACTTTCCGAGCCCGTAGGGTATCTGAGTGGCTTAAAAGTACAAGAAAACACTTCAAAAGTGACGTTTCTGAAGAATTTTAACAGTTTTCTTGTATCTACGAACGCCAGAATGCATAAAATTGACCTAAACGTCTCCTTTTCCTATTCTGAGTCGATTCTGCATGCTTTAAGTGTGTTTGGTGGCTCAGAACCATCAAACAACGTTGAAATATAGTTCAAATTCAATAAAAATCGACAAAAATACAGTTTCTAGCTAAAATTTGATGGTTTCGTTGCACTTTCCGAGCCCGTAGGGTATCTGAGTGGCTTAAAAGTACAAGAAAACACTTCAAAAGTGACGTTTCTGAAGAATTTTAACAGTTTTCTTGTATCTACGAACGCCAGAATGCATAAAATTGACCTAAACGTCTCCTTTTCCTATTCTGAGTCGATTCTGCATGCTTTAAGTGTGTTTAGTGGCTCAGAACCATCAAAAAACGTTGAAATATAGTTCAAATTCAATAAACATCGACAAAAATACAGTTTCTAGCTAAAATTTGATGGTTTCGTTGCACTTTCCGAGCCCGTAGGGTATCTGAGTGGCTTAAAAGTACAAGAAAACACTTCAAAAGTGACGTTTCTGAAGAATTTTAACAGTTTTCTTGTATCTACGAACGCCAGAATGCATAAAATTGACCTAAACGTCTCCTTTTCCTATTCTGAGTCGATTCTGCATGCTTTAAGTGTGTTTGGTGGCTCAGAACCATCAAAAAACGTTGAAATATAGTTCAAATTCAATAAAAATCGACAAAAATACAGTTTCTAGCTAAAATTTGATGGTTTCGTTGCACTTTCCGAGCCCGTAGGGTATCTGAGTGGCTTAAAAATACAAGAAAACACTTCAAAAGTGACGTTTCTGAAGAATTTTAACAGTTTTCTTGTATCTACGAACGCCAGAATGCATAAAATTGACCTAAACGTCTCCTTTTCCTATTCTGAGTCGATTCTGCATGCTTTAAGTGTGTTTGGTGGCTCAGAACCATCAAAAAACGTTGAAATATAGTTCAAAAACAATAAAAATCGACAAAAATACAGTTTCTAGCTAAAATTTGATGGTTTCGTTGCACTTTCCGAGCCCGTAGGGTATCTGAGTGGCTTAAAAGTACAAGAAAACACTTCAAAAGTGACGTTTCTGGAGAATTTTAACAGTTTTCTTGTATCTACGAACGCCAGAATGCATAAAATTGACCTAAATGTCTCCTTTTCCTATTCTGAGTCGATTCTGCATGCTTTAAGTGTGTTTGGTGGCTCAGAACCATCAAAAAACGTTGAAATATAGTTCAAATTCAATAAAAATCGACAAAAATACAGTTTCTAGCTAAAATTTGATGGTTTCGTTGCACTTTCCGAGCCCGTAGGGTATCTGAGTGGCTTAAAAGTACAAGAAAACACTTCAAAAGTGACGTTTCTGAAGAATTTTAACAGTTTTCTTGTATCTACGAACGCCAGAATGCATAAAATTGACCTAAACGTCTCCTTTTCCTATTCTGAGTCGATTCTGCATGCTTTAAGTGTGTTTGGTGGCTCAGAACCATCAAAAAACGTTGAAATATAGTTCAAATTCAATAAAAATCGACAAAAATACAGTTTCTAGCTAAAATTTGATGGTTTCGTTGCACTTTCCGAGCCCGTAGGGTATCTGAGTGGCTTAAAAGTACAAGAAAACACTTCAAAAGTGACGTTTCTGAAGAATTTTAACAGTTTTCTTGTATCTACGAACGCCAGAATGCATAAAATTGACCTAAACGTCTCCTTTTCCCATTCTGAGTCGATTCTGCATGCTTTAAGTGTGTTTGGTGGCTCAGAACCATCAAAAAACGTTGAAATATAGTTCAAATTCAATAAAAATCGACAAAAATACAGTTTCTAGCTAAAATTTGATGGTTTCGTTGCACTTTCCGAGCCCGTAGGGTATCTGAGTGGCTTAAAAGTACAAGAAAACACTTCAAAAGTGACGTTTCTGAAGAATTTTAACAGTTTTCTTGTATCTACGAACGCCAGAATGCATAAAATTGACCTAAACGTCTCCTTTTCCTATTCTGAGTCGATTCTGCATGCTTTAAGTGTGTTTGGTGGCTCAGAACCATCAAAAAACGTTGAAATATAGTTCAAATTCAATAAAAATCGACAAAAATACAGTTTCTAGCTAAAATTTGATGGTTTCGTTGCACTTTCCGAGCCCGTAGGGTATCTGAGTGGCTTAAAAGTACAAGAAAACACTTCAAAAGTGACGTTTCTGAAGAATTTTAACAGTTTTCTTGTATCTACGAACGCCAGAATGCATAAAATTGACCTAAACGTCTCCTTTTCCTATTCTGAGTCGATTCTGCATGCTTTAAGTGTGTTTGGTGGCTCAGAACCATCAAAAAACGTTGAAATATAGTTCAAATTCAATAAAAATCGACAAAAATACAGTTTCTAGCTAAAATTTGATGGTTTCATTGCACTTTCCGAGCCCGTAGGGTATCTGAGTGGCTTAAAAGTACAAGAAAACACTTCAAAAGTGACGTTTCTGAAGAATTTTAACAGTTTTCTTGTATCTACGAACGCCAGAATGCATAAAATTGACCTAAACGTCTCCTTTTCCTATTCTGAGTCGATTCTGCATGCTTTAAGTGTGTTTGGTGGCTCAGAACCATCAAAAAACGTTGAAATATAGTTCAAATTCAATAAAAATCGACAAAAATACAGTTTCTAGCTAAAATTTGATGGTTTCGTTGCACTTTCCGAGCCCGTAGGGTATCTGAGTGGCTTAAAAGTACAAGAAAACACTTCAAAAGTGACGTTTCTGGAGAATTTTAACAGTTTTCTTGTATCTACGAACGCCAGAATGCATAAAATTGACCTAAATGTCTCCTTTTCCTATTCTGAGTCGATTCTGCATGCTTTAAGTGTGTTTGGTGGCTCAGAACCATCAAAAAACGTTGAAATATAGTTCAAATTCAATAAAAATCGACAAAAATACAGTTTCTAGCTAAAATTTGATGGTTTCGTTGCACTTTCCGAGCCCGTAGGGTATCTGAGTGGCTTAAAAGTACAAGAAAACACTTCAAAAGTGACGTTTCTGAAGAATTTTAACAGTTTTCTTGTATCTACGAACGCCAGAATGCATAAAATTGACCTAAACGTCTCCTTTTCCTATTCTGAGTCGATTCTGCATGCTTTAAGTGTGTTTGGTGGCTCAGAACCATCAAAAAACGTTGAAATATAGTTCAAATTCAATAAAAATCGACAAAAATACAGCTTCTAGCTAAAATTTGATGGTTTCGTTGCACTTTCCGAGCCCGTAGGGTATCTGAGTGGCTTAAAAGTACAAGAAAACACTTCAAAAGTGACGTTTCTGAAGAATTTTAACAGTTTTCTTGTATCTACGAACGCCAGAATGCATAAAATTGACCTAAACGTCTCCTTTTCCTATTCTGAGTCGATTCTGCATGCTTTAAGTGTGTTTGGTGGCTCAGAACCATCAAAAAACGTTGAAATATAGTTCAAATTCAATAAAAATCGACAAAAATACAGTTTCTAGCTAAAATTTGATGGTTTCGTTGCACTCTCCGAGCCCGTAGGGTATCTGAGTGGCTTAAAAGTACAAGAAAACACTTCAAAAGTGACGTTTCTGAAGAATTTTAACAGTTTTCTTGTATCTACGAACGCCAGAATGCATAAAATTGACCTAAACGTCTCCTTTTCCTATTCTGAGTCGATTCTGCATGCTTTAAGTGTGTTTGGTGGCTCAGAACCATCAAAAAACGTTGAAATATAGTTCAAATTCAATAAAAATCGACAAAAATACAGTTTCTAGCTAAAATTTGATGGTTTCGTTGCACTTTCCGAGCCCGTAGGGTATCTGAGTGGCTTAAAAGTACAAGAAAACACTTCAAAAGTGACGTTTCTGAAGAATTTTAACAGTTTTCTTGTATCTACGAACGCCAGAATGCATAAAATTGACCTAAACGTCTCCTTTTCCTATTCTGAGTCGATTCTGCATGCTTTAAGTGTGTTTGGTGGCTCAGAACCATCAAAAAACGTTGAAATATAGTTCAAATTCAATAAAAATCGACAAAAATACAGTTTCTAGCTAAAATTTGATGGTTTCGTTGCACTTTCCGAGCCCGTAGGGTATCTGAGTGGCTTAAAAGTACAAGAAAACACTTCAAAAGTGACGTTTCTGAAGAATTTTAACAGTTTTCTTGTATCTACGAACGCCAGAATGCATAAAATTGACCTAAACGTCTCCTTTTCCTATTCTGAGTCGATTCTGCATGCTTTAAGTGTGTTTGGTGGCTCAGAACCATCAAAAAACGTTGAAATATAGTTCAAATTCAATAAAAATCGACAAAAATACAGTTTCTAGCTAAAATTTGATGGTTTCGTTGCACTTTCCGAGCCCGTAGGGTATCTGAGTGGCTTAAAAGTACAAGAAAACACTTCAAAAGTGACGTTTCTGAAGAATTTTAACAGTTTTCTTGTATCTACGAACGCCAGAATGCATAAAATTGACCTAAACGTCTCCTTTTCCTATTCTGAGTCGATTCTGCATGCTTTAAGTGTGTTTGGTGGCTCAGAACCATCAAAAAACGTTGAAATATAGTTCAAATTCAATAAAAATCGACAAAAATACAGTTTCTAGCTAAAATTTGATGGTTTCGTTGCACTTTCCGAGCCCGTAGGGTATCTGAGTGGCTTAAAAGTACAAGAAAACACTTCAAAAGTGACGTTTCTGGAGAATTTTAACAGTTTTCTTGTATCTACGAACGCCAGAATGCATAAAATTGACCTAAATGTCTCCTTTTCCTATTCTGAGTCGATTCTGCATGCTTTAAGTGTGTTTGGTGGCTCAGAACCATCAAAAAACGTTGAAATATAGTTCAAATTCAATAAAAATCGACAAAAATACAGTTTCTAGCTAAAATTTGATGGTTTCGTTGCACTTTCCGAGCCCGTAGGGTATCTGAGTGGCTTAAAAGTACAAGAAAACACTTCAAAAGTGACGTTTCTGAAGAATTTTAACAGTTTTCTTGTATCTACGAACGCCAGAATGCATAAAATTGACCTAAACGTCTCCTTTTCCTATTCTGAGTCGATTCTGCATGCTTTAAGTGTGTTTGGTGGCTCAGAACCATCAAAAAACGTTGAAATATAGTTCAAATTCAATAAAAATCGACAAAAATACAGTTTCTAGCTAAAATTTGATGGTTTCGTTGCACTTTCCGAGCCCGTAGGGTATCTGAGTGGCTTAAAAGTACAAGAAAACACTTCAAAAGTGACGTTTCTGAAGAATTTTAACAGTTTTCTTGTATCTACGAACGCCAGAATGCATAAAATTGACCTAAACGTCTCCTTTTCCTATTC